>NW_021633412.1:0-49299 GCF_004799145.2 Neltuma alba
AAAATTAGTATATATATGTAAAATATTTTTTGAATATTAAAAATATTCGTAAATAATTTGAGGTTTGAGAAATTTGTTGCCTATAACTCAAAATTTGAGGGAATATATGAATAAAAAAAAATAAAAGTTAAGAGTATAAAATTAATAATTTGACGCTGGACTAATAATTATTAATTTTGTTATCGGAAATATATATATATATATATATATTTAGACCGGGGACAGGTGTGTGACATTATGGCGCATGATTGGGAATTATATTTAGTTACATTTTTGTCATTTACCAAAATGAATTTAATGAGGTAGAGAAAACAAATAAATAAATAATACACCCAACGCAACTCTTGTCTGCCCTTCAATCAATATCAATATTAATTAATACTAATAGTACTGAGTCATGGCATTATAATTATAATATTTCTAAATCAAGGCAATTTCGCAATTTATAAGTTTCCATTACTGTCTTTAATTTTTTTCAAAATCCCAGTTTGGTTGTTTTTTTTGTTAGATCTCAATTTGTAATTTCTAATAAGTAATAACTCAGGAGCATTGAGGTAAATTGACAAAATTTTTAAATCCTACTTTGAGTCACATGGCCTAATTAATAATTAATTAATTTTAGTAACCCAGATTGAAATTGGGGTACTTCAAAAAGCCTTTAATTAGATTTTCCGTTTTATTTTTCAAATTTTCCCGTTCTTATTATTTCGTACCATTTTAATAAATCATACATACAGGAGCATGCAAATTAATATTAATACTCGAGATCAACGCAATAAATCTAATATCTATTATTAATTTACTATATCTGACGAGAAAAGCTTTAACTTCATAGATGGGTTAAGTTGCAGTTTGCAAGATCTTTCGTTTTGGAATAACTTCAAATCAAATCCATAGTTTACTTCTAAACAGTCAAAGTCTCCTTTTATGTCTTTACTAGAATCTCTCCTCTGATATCTTAAGGGAGTGGTCATTAAATGTTTTAGAAGTATCCTTGAAAAAACATCGAGCACTTGAAAGTTTTTTTGTCTTTTATATGTCTTGAAAATTTATTTTTGTAACAAAAATACTATGATCATTACTGTTGAATTGTACTCCTCCGGTCCTTAATATAGGACCCAATTTTTGAGTTGGTTTTGGTCCTAAATATAAGACTCCTTTATCATATTTATCAATTTTCTCTAAATTACCCCTATGAATACTCCCTCAACCATAATCAAGTAAAAGAGGGAGATGGGGTATTAAGAAAGATGATTATGGTGTTTTAGGAAAAATATGTCACTTTTCTTATAATTACTAATTTACCTAACTTCCTTAATCTAATCAAATTAGTTAAATGGGTTTTATATTAAGAACCGGAGGAGTATAATTTAATTGGTGTTTTTAATGATCAAATCTAACAACAGATAACAGTTTACGACAAAAATGTTATGAAATAAAACTTTCAAGATATATAAAAATCCAAAAAGACCTCTTAAGTGTTGGGTGTTCTTTTGTATATACTTTCGAGATATTTAAATACTTTATCATGATATTTTAAATTCATTTTGCAACTATTCGAGTTACCCATTAGTACTTCGGTAAAATAACATTTAGGTACTAAAAAAATTAATTTAGTGATCGTTGAGTCCAAAAATGTTAGTACTAAAAAATTATTTGGTTGCAGAATATTGGGAGTGACTTATGAAATTTAAATGTCTAATTAAATTACAACTAACACTCTCATTCATATAATTGTCTTAATTTATGATGGCCAAAAAAATTGTCTTAATTTATAAGAAAAATTATAATGAGGTTCGGTAAGAAAAATATAATTACCAAAAAGTCATAATGCCAAATAAACTATTCTCATTTTTAATACTAAAACTTGTTATTATTTACTGTTTCGGTGTCACTATAACTTTTTAATAATTATTCACAGCAATTCTGCCTACTTTATATTTTCAATATATTTTAAAAAATAAAGTTTTTTTACCAGAAAAAAATAAATTAGAACACTTGTCATTAAATTATTCCTCATACTATTATTGAGAGGAAAAGAATGGTCCGATGTACTTTGACAAAGTCCCAACTCCCCGATTGACTGAACCATTTACTACGGGTAAGCTTCCTGTAATAGCCACAGATACATTGATGTAGTTTAAAAAATATATATTAATCTTAAATAAAATATATTTTTTTGGTTGGCTTAAATGCAAAATATTGTTTTGTTGTGATATTAGCTTTAGCTACAATATGATATGATTGTTATTAATTTTGGGAAAATTCTAGTTAAAATGACTTTTACTGAGGATCAAATGGAGCATTAAATAAGGCATTCATGAATAGGAGTAGTTCCTAAAATAAATTATTGGAAGAGATAATGTAGAAAATTAAAACATATTTTTATACAGAAATATTTAATTAATTTTTAAATTAGTTATTTATCCGTCAAGTTCAACGTTTGCTTCTGAACTTGGTGTATCTGGGACAGGCCTACAAGTAGATTGAGGACAATGTACTGATAATGCTTTGGGACGGGCAGATCCAATTATAGGGCACTCTGCCCTGATGTCTTTCTTTCAAAATAACATTTGTACGTCGTACCAAAAAATTAAATAACATTTGTACATTGTGGCTATGATTTTTTTTTCAAAAAAAAAAAAAGCAAGGATGTGTGGGCCCTCAGTTCAAGGCACATACCGATACTATGATTGCCCATGAAAAATCTTTCATTCCCTTCACCTTTTTTGTTTCCTCCGCTTTTTCTCAAACAATTACATGGCCAACCCAGGTACCCAGCCCACCCCCACCCCATGTAATGCTTTTTAATTAAGGTTCCAAAAAGCTACTAATTAGTTAATTAGATAATTAAATGATACGTCTCTAATCTTGTTTATAAGATATAAAATATTTTTTAGTTTTTAATATAATTTATCTCATTAAATTATATATATCTGTAATTTTACTTCTGATTTATCGGTTCTTAAACTTTTATTTTTTGAAAAAAATGCACATTAAATGTTGAATGTATCTTATAACGGAAAGTAATTGCTGCAGAAATGTTAAGATTCCTACATGCGATTATTTGGTCTTAAAAATCAAGGAAATGAAATATAAAATTAAAAATGTGTTTTAGCAAAAATAAAATAAAATTAAAAATGAGGGGCAGTGTCAATGAGAATTGGTTTCGGGTGGGGAAAGCAGTGGGACCCGCAGTGAGGAAGGTCAGAGTCATGGAAAAAGAGTGAAAGGGCATTGGGAACTGGGAATGGGAGAGGGGAGATTTGGTAATTTGGTGGGAGGGCCCACAAAGTGTGATGAAGAGGGATGAGACCCGAGGAGGAGCGCTAGGCCCGGCCTTCATTGACTTGACTTCATCATCATTCCTATCGTTTTTGCCTCATTGGCCAAACAATTTCCACTTTTAATAATGAGTCTCATTTACACCGTCTCGACCTACTTCCTCTTAATTGCTTCGAAAAGAATGATTTTAAGTTCATTAATTTAGCCCCCAACTAATTAAGTAACAAAAAAATTAGATTAATTTAATCCTGGTTTTAATATCCATCGCACATTTCAGATTTATTAATTTAGTATTATCAAAAAATAAATACAAAAATCTCTTAATTAATCTAAATACATTAAAAAATAAATAAATTAGTTAGCTAATGATTTCTTTGAAACATTCATGTATCACATTAGATCATGCATCAGTTTATGAGTTAAATAAATTAATTTTAAAAAAATAATTAAAAAATGATATTTGGAATCAAATATAATACCTAACTTAGTAACCAACTCTTATATTAGCCACTAGATATGAAAAGAAAAAGAATGACGAAGGAATAAAGAACACATCTTCAAAGGTTTATATTTTTTTTTTCAAAGAAAGGGATATGTATATGATGGGATTTATTGATTGTCAAAATTTATTTATAGTATTTTACTAATTAATATCTACTGAAAAAAACATTCACTCTTCTTAATTCGGCCACCCTAACTATCTTTTTAATTAATCAAGCTTTTACCTTTTATTATTTTTATTCCTCATCACATAATCTACTCATGTCATTTCATTCGAATCTTTCGAATTTTCTATTTTCAAAAATAAATTACTCCGTTTGTTGCTTTTTTTAAAAAGACACATATTAGTAAATTTTTTAGACAAGATATATCCTCATCAGGTAACCTCCGTTTAGATTAAAAAAAAAAAAAAGACCCCTCTTATTAGTTATACTAATTCATATTATTTAAAATAAATGGGGGTGAGTGGTGGAGGTATCCAGCTCTGGTGGACATCTGCTGATATTTTAGAGACCTGTTTTACGTATCAACCTCTTGATTGCACAACTTGCAATAGTGGCTAACTATTTTGATTTAAGAGGAGTGTTTGGATGGAAACCAAACCATGGTTTCAAAAATAATTTTACGGTTTACGAGATAAATATATGGAGGAATTTATCTCGATTTGCGAAAAAGTGCTTCTAAAAAGCACTTTTCAAAGTATCCAAACACCCCTCTTGTCGGAGTAAGGGTCAACACTTTGTTTGCACTCTCTTGTAATGAGAACCCCTTATCAAGATTTTGAAAGTTTTTTTTTTTTTTACCAGGATCAAGATTTCGAAAGTTTATAACTCTCTTGTTAGACAAGTTTTTTTTTGTTACCCACTTAGTTCACTACACTGAGACTTGAACTCGAGACTTTATTTAAGTGGTACCAAACTGCTCATCACTTGGACTAATCTTCATTGATCTTGTCAGACAAGCTTTGATACCATGCAGGTGAGTATTGAATGTATTGGGCTCCGATGGACGCCTACTGATACCTTGGAAATCTGTTTTACGCGACAGCATCTCGAATGTGCAACTGGGAATGGTGGTTAGCCGTCCCGACCTTGTCAAGGTAAAAGTCAACACGGTCATAGAGTGAGAGCTCCCGATCAAGATTTTAAAGGTTTACTATTATGGAAGCACCTATTTTTGTTTTCGTTTGAGGAATTTATTTTAGTTAGGACTTTCTGAACAATTGTTTTGATATCCATCACACATTTCAGATTTGTCTTTTTTGATAATTAACAGCCCACCTCTCAAGAATAGGAAAAAGAATTAGAATTATAATGGGAAAGAGAATAAAATTAAAATTTAAAATATTTTTGGTAGGTGGAATCCTTATGTACTTTTTGTTTGATGTTCATGTTTATATTTATAATACTACTTCCGGTCTTTAATATAAGATCTTGTTTGACTTTTATTTTGATTCTAAATATAAGATCCCACTCCATTTTGTCTCTCATATTTATACATTTTTTTCCAAAGTAACCCTTCTAATAATAAGAGTTTTAGCCAATACACTTTATTAGTAAGGATATTTTAGGAAAGACAATATCTATTTAGGACAAATAACTAACTCAACTTACTTTCTTAATCTCCTCAAATTAATCAATTGGCTCATATAATTAGGACCGGAGGTAATAGTATAAAATAACCAAGCCCTTTTCATTTATTGGGGAAAAAACACAATATTAAAGCCCAACCCAAATTATTTGGTCAAGAAATAATTAGATTTTGCATTTTTTTTTCCTTTTCTCCTACTGATCTTAAAATGATGTTGTTTTGAGTTGAAAAGAAAAACAAAAAACTCATTTGGTTTACTCTTTGATAATTAACTTTACCTAAATTTAATTATGATAAGAAAATTGATGCCTAAATTATTGTTTTGAACAGTTCAACAACCAAAATTTTGGTCATTTTTTAAACATGAATGTCAAGATGAGCATACTTGACCACGAGGTGCAAGAAAATTTGGGATTGAGACTTTTGATTAAATTCTAATCACATATGATAAGTCCAACCCACAATATAAGTCGTTTTTAGAAAAATAATTTAGTCTAAGATATAAATTATTTGAAGAATAATTAATACTTATTTTATCAATTTTGTCCTTACAATTAATATATAAATGCAATTCTATGTATTTTCTTATCTCTCTCACAACTTCTTTTAATATAGGTAAAACTGAAAAAAGAAATTTCAATTCAAAACAAATTTAATAAATTAATTACTTTTTTTATTCTAATGAATTAATTAAAATAACTTATATAGTGGGGATGGAGGAATGAAAATTTTAAATTCAAGAATTTAATTATGATGTTATGCGTTACCAAATAACTGGTTAAATCAATTATGGTACAACAGCTACCTCTGCCTCTTAAATAGAAACCAGCGGTCAAGTAGGATCGTTCAGCTAATTAATCACACCTCAAATTAAATTGTTGTTTCTGAGATCATAAAAATGACACATGTCTGTATTTTACCAGAATGTTTATCGTAACTACTGGTTCTAATTATAATACCAAAAAAAAATTTCCCTTAATATTAACTCATCTCATTAAATTTTTTTTCTATAAATATATAATTTTACTCTGATTTTTTTTTTATAGACTATTATCTTTTTGGATGGTATATATATTAAATAAGGATGTAAAGGGTTTTAGATGTGGCATAATATTTTCTGATGACTGAACATTTTTATTCCTTAGGGTTCTTTCTGTTATGTAGAACTTAGATGAAAATAAATATATCAAGAATTTGGAAATATATATAAACTTTTTAATAGAAATGCAGCGAGAATATTGAATATTAGTAAAAGAATTAAAGGAAAACACTTTTTGTTTTTTGGTGCTATTTTCTTCCCTTATGATCTCATCTGTTGATCTTGCACCTACTTTTTAAGATCAGTGGCTTTCCTTTCTAAAACAGACAGATTTTCTTCACTTGGAAGGAAGAATCTTGCCACTTCAACATATTCATGTATTCCAATTTCAAATATAGTTTTATATATAGTTGAATATTACCAACTCAGCTTCAGGTCCCAGAAGAAAATTACAACCTCAACTAAGTCGTTTTACTGTTTTACATATCAGATTACTAGTATTATAAAGCTAGATAATTAATTTATCTAAATTAAAAAAATATTTAAACTAATTATTTATAATAAATGTGTTTTGATTTTCCTAAAGTACTTATTTTGATCCTTTGCATTAGATACTATTCTTTCGATGAAAAACCTCTTGAACATGTGTAACCAGTAGAAAAAACTTTGGAAGAAAAGTTGTAAATTTAACAAGCAAAATGAATTGAAATTTTATATTTAGAACAAATACAAATCTCCCTCTATTAAGGAGCTAGCAGATTTCAAGAGGATGTTCGATGTTGGGTTAAAAAATATAATATCTATTAATGGGAGCTTTTTACAATTAACAGAGTTATTTTAGAACAAACATTTAAAATTTAGGAGATAAAGTAAATTAAGACTTTATATTTAGAACTAAATTTAATCTTTCAACTAATTTTTATGTTAAGAAGACAAGGTAATAATTCAGGACTTTTACTTCTGTGTTTAAAATAGATGGAACTGATGCAGAAACCTTCATATATCATGGCGGTTGGACCTTGAAAAATGCAAAATAGAATCATAATTACACTTGAACTTTCCTTCTGTCTAAGATAAAAAGATTATTGCATGCTAATTAAAATTATTTGAAAGTCCCTAACAATTCTTTGAATCACTCTTATTTAAAGTCTTACCAGCCTTGCTCGTCAAAAAAAAAAAAAAAAGTCTTACCAGCCTTGACTTTTCCCCTCAGATCTGTTGGATCGCTAATTTCACACGTAAGACTGAATAAGATTCATTAGAAATTGCTAGCAATATTTCTTTTAACATAATACAATTAAATGCATACACGTATTGTGGGATTAGATTCTTTCACTAGACTTAATTTCATTTCATTGATGAACTCAACCATACCACTATAATCCTTAATAAAAGTTACTTGTGAGATATTTTTATATACTACTCTGGTCCTAAATATAAGACCTATTCCGTAGTGTAATTTACACTGCAGAATAGGTTATATATTTAGGACAGGAGGAGTATAAAGAAATATATTAAATTGACAAAATTTGTCAATTTTACCCTCATTAAAATTTTCTCCCTTTCTACATTCCAAATAAGAATAAGATTGAAAAAGAAGTATTAAATATATTATAAGTGATTTGCGTTTAGGACTAAAGTGGTATTTGGTATCTAGGACATATGTTCATGAGCGCCTCATATTTCATTGGGCTTAGGAAGGGAAAGTGGCCTAAAAGAGAATCGAGGCTGGCCCACACACAAAATCAGAGAAAGGAGGGCAATGGGTTGGTGGGATTTTGGGGGGAACCGTGAATGTGATTGAGTTGCTCATCTTGTTTTTACTGTATTTCTTAGCTTTTCTAGGTAATTAAAAATGATTTACTAATGGCTCTTGATAAGCCATTGATCAGGGCATTATTTAGAAGGAATTTTTGTTCCTAAATATCAGTCATTAACCAACTTACTAATTGCTGCCCTCTGATTTTATCCTCGTTAATAATTATGGCTTAGCGTTAAAAAACTCATTGAACTCCGTGTTTATCTATCTGCATTATTTAAGTTGGGGATAAATTTGGAAAAATTATCAATTAGCAACAGATTTAATGCTTTAACTGTCATTTCTTAGTATGGGGGTGTTTAGATGAAAACCAAACCATAGTTTCAGAAAATTTTTTACAGTTTACAATATAAATATATGAAGGAATTTATCTCATTTTACGAAAAAAGTGTTTCTGAGAAGAACTTTTGAGGTTGCCAAACACCCTCATATAAAAATTAGTTGAGAATGCCTTATAACAAGTACTAGGGAACGTCAACTTACGATGAAACGCTCCGTATTGGCAATAAATGGCAGTACAAGTACTCATTCTTTTTTTTGACCGGAGGCAGTATAAGTACTCAGACGAGGGAATCCGTACTCCTCTGACGAGTGACCTCACTGCTTTGTGTCAGCCTGTGGGCCAGTAGCTCCTAATGATTTTTCTTTGGGCCCACTATGATTCTGGCCCATTTCAATCATCATCCTCATCCCCTTCACAATTCTTTTTTTTTCTACAAAAAAAAAAAACAGACTGCCTGTTCTGTACCACGTATTCAGTGTACGAGAACGTGCAACAACCTTAATGGGTTACTGCATCAGAACTATAATCAAACTCCTTTATTATAATAGTCATCAAATCGGGATGTACTGTGCTATATTTTTTAATTTTAGGATCTGTTTGGATATCATCCCAAATCATAGCTTGGGGATTCAAACCATGGTTTGAAAAAAAATACCAAACATCAGGAAAAAAACCAAAATCATAGTTTTAGCTCAGAAATAATGGTTTCTACGAAAGCCAAAATTATCTACTCCGAGGGGAAAAAAAAGGTTGAGTGACATGATGGGAATAAGAACAGAAGAAAAGAAGCGATTTGAGATTATTACTAAAAGATTTTTAACTATGTCATTTTAGGTGATTATTAGTCTAAGAAGATATTTTAATTTTTAATTTTTATTATTATAATTGCACTTAATTTTTAATATTTATTAGGTTTAATGTGTAAAGATACTTATTAACTCATACCTAACGTGCCTTAATCATCATATATTTTTCTTAACTACAAATCTACCTGAGCAAGTTCAAAATAAGTATAAAAACGACAAAACTGTTGTTAGAATGTTTTATCATTAATTTCTAGTAATTAATGTTTTATCATATATGAGTGGATTTAACATATTCGCATTTAAATACTTTCTTATAAGAAAAAAATTGAAAGAAAAGGTCATACATGTGGATTAAATAAATTACTAAAATTTTTCTCATGAAATGAAATTTAAAAAATGATTTTTTTTCCCCCTGGGGGCTAGACTGGGTCATATCGAATAGGGAGGGAATGTGGAAAGAAAAGAACATTTGGAGCACAGTGATATGTATGCGCGAAGGTCCAAATTCAAAACAACCGCTCGCCAAATTCAGATTAAGGTTCATATATTTCAACAAACAAGATGTGAATTTTTAAATCATCATGACCAAGATGTGGCAACTGTAATTAGTCAATAATTTTACTCGTTTAATTTTTTATTATATATTATTATATTGCTATTCTTGACCCTAATAATCACATCAATTAATTATATTAAATATTCTTACCAATCTTTCCTTGTCTGTAATGCCATGTACAATCAAGAATGTTCTCCAATTTTCCTCGTAATCACATACTCCTAACACATTTTATCAAAATTAAGCTAAATCTTAAACCTTATTAACACTATATTAAAATTTAATAACTTACGAATTTTATTCTTATTTAAAATATATATTTTTAAGATAATAACAGTTTACAGAACAAATCAAGAATAAAATTATACTTATATTCATATAATATATTTAATGAGGTGAATTATATTAGATTTTTTTTGAAAAGGTCTCTCTTTCGTAGCTATAAATATTGAATAGAACAAGAGGACTAAGCTTTGTTGAAATTGGAAGACATCTTGTTTATTTATCTGCTGATTCATCTTCTCTTAGAAAGTTAATAATTAATTTTGCCAGTTGCCACAGCAATAGGAAAGAGAGACCTTTTTTTTTTCCCAACCAAGATTGTGAAAATTAGGTTGCATAATCAAAAGTAATATTATTTTCTTGGCAACAGTGCAATTGAAATTATTACTATTTAGGGATTTATATGAGAGAAAAAATATTTTCAATAGCATCTACGATAAACTTATTGTATAAAAAATATTCCAACACACATAAAACATAATAATAATAGTTCTAGCCAATACACTTAATTAGTAAAGATATTTTAGGAAAAATAATATATTTATTACAAATAACTAACTTAACTTATTTTTTAATTTATTTAAATTAGTTAATTAATTCTTATATTTAGAATAGAGTTAATATTTTGTTAGTGTACTAATTAAAAGTGTGAGAGAAGAAGAAGGAGGTAAAGGCCTAATATCAGTTAAGATAATCAATTTATGTTATGAAAGTTTTGTAAGTCTGATCTCTCACCTCTATTTCGCTCCTCCATCTTATCTATCACAATACCTATTAATCTCCTCTCTCTCTCTCTCTCTCTCTATATATATATATATATATATATAAAACTGCTTCATTCTTTGAGCTCTATGCAGTTCTTAATGGTCTCCTTCAAAACTTTGCATGGATAACAACATATCTGTATATATATGCAGGTAAAGAAAATGAAGATTTGTATGTTTTGGCCATTTCTAGATGTGCTTGATGATTATGAAGCGTTTATAGATATAAGTGTGTGTGTGTGTTTTTGTTTCTCTCCTAGAATCAACTTATTGTATCGATGTACAGTAAGTTTGGTTTCGGGTAAGAAACTACACTCACACGAAACCATGGTTTTGATGAAAGCTTGTATTTCTAACGTGAAACCAAATACGTAAATGCACATTTTATTTACTATTGCGGGTACTAAATATAAAATTTACTTTGTAGTACAATTTACACATTACAAAATAAATTCTATGTTACCTCCGCTCATATTTATAATACATTATTTATAGAATACAAACAGGATTTTATAATTAAGACCGGAGATAGTATATAGGATCGAAAGTATTATCTCTAGTTTTAATTATAAGATCTCATTTATAATTTACAAACGATGTCTTATAATTCAGACCGGAGGTAATAGTATATATAATTTGATAACGAGGGTATATATGCAAAGAGTTGATATATATGGAGTGACATGTTGCAGGTTTGAAGGAAGAATGAGAGTTGTGATTTGTGAAGAAGGTAATTAAGTTTGATCAGTTACGGCTACGGTTACTTGATTGAGAAGTTGTATCTGACACACACACACACATATTTTCATGGTGGGCTCAGGGAAGGCATCAAGATGGTCGAACTCAGCTCTATGCATTACATTACTCCTCTTCATCTTCTTCCTCCAAGTTACTCTTCTCTCAGGTAATGTACTTCTCTCATTCTATTCTAAATATAAGAGCTCCATAATTAATTTATAAAAATTAGTAAATATGTTAGGTTAGTTATTTATAATGAATGTTTTTTAATTTTCCTAAAATAACTTCTTCATTATATGTGTTGGGAACTCCCTTAACTGATGAAAATTTTCCTTAACATATGTAATCAATGAAATTATTTGGGAAAATAATTATGAATTCGCAAGATTAGGTAAATAATTTTTGAGTTAAGATGTAAATTTGCTTTGAGAGTTTCCAATCAAGAGTGCTGGGCATCTAGAAGTCTTTTTGGGAGCTAATTTGCCCCAAAAAGTTAAAATCATAATAATATTACCCCTTCCCATTAAAAATGTTAATGGTTAATGTCAGTTTTTTCACAGTAAAAGACAATTAACTACAATTTTAAACTTGGACAAATTTGCTATAAAAAAAAGCCTTTCAGATACCCAAAACTCATAAGTAAAAACTTTTGGAATAAATTTGCACCTTAATCCATAATTTTTCTATGGGGTGTAATAGACTAATTAATGATGTAAAATTATCTAAATAAATGAAAAAAAAATACTAAGGCATTCAGTATTCGGTTTTTAAAGTTGGGGAAGATTGGTTTTTAATTTTATTATGGTTGAAATTTGGAAAACAAATTATATACAATTTCATTTAATCATACAATAATGAGTAATATGTAACAAAAATAGGTCAGTTATTAGCTAAACCTGAGCCTCGGAGACAGGCAGAAAGAGATTAATTCTACCCAATCTCTATTGGTAATGTGCACCTTACTATTTTGCAGACATAAGCATCTGGAAAGCGAACCTGAGGCCTGTGCTGTCCCCCTCGCAATGGGATATTAGTAGTCATTCCATCACATGCGACAGATCTCACAGCGACTTCGACATATGCTTTGCGAACTGCCCAATGATTTTGAACCTGGCCCAATCAATCCTCTTCACTTTGGGCCCCCAGAATTGGGCCCAGCCTCACTTCCCCGTTATAATCCGTCCTTACCCTCGCAAGCACGACAAGGGAGCCATGTCCCTAATCAAGCCATCACGCTCACCTCCATCCCCACCGAAATCCCGATGCACCGTCACACACAGAAGCGCAGCCCTCGTATTCAGTGGGGGCGCTACACAGGGAATTTCTTCCATGAATTCAATGAGAGCTTCATCCCGCTCCTTATCACCGTCCATTCCCTCTACCCTGATTATGATGTAATGCTTGTGATCAGTTGAGGTGCCACGTGGTGGTTTCATAAGTACGCCGAGTTACTCTCTAGTTTTAGTGTTTTACCCAACACCCGATGATCAACACGAACACCTCAACCACCACACACTGCTTTCCATCCGCGACAATTGGGTTGCGGAAGCACGGGCCCATCACCATCGACCCGACACAATTACCCGACCGGAAAACCCTAGTCGACTTCCGTGGCCGGTTGAAGAATATACACATGGGATCCGGAGATAGAACTCCAGCGGGTCACATGGAAAGCTCTATCTCTGCTCTGAAACCTAAGCCGAGTCTAATGTTGGTGGCTAGGAGAGGAAATGTGAGCCGTGTGATGTTGAACCAAGATGAGATCATTAAGGTGGCTAAGGAAGTGGGGTTCAAAGTGAGCTTGTTGGAAGCTTCGGGAGATAACAAATCAATGGCGGATGATTACAAGCAAGTTCACACGAGTCATGCGTTGTTAGGGGTTCATGGGGCCGGGTTGACTCATTTATTGTTTATGAGGGCAGGATCAGTTCAGTTATGACGCAGGTGGTGGGTGCCTACTGGATTAGGAACAGAGTGGGCTTCTAGAACATACTATGGGGAGAAGACAAGCAGGGTTTTGGGGTTGGAGTATATGGAATACAAGGCGGAGGCAAATGAAAGCAGCTTATCAGATAAATATGGGAGTGAGAGCTTAGTGGTGAAGAACCAAGAAGGCTTTCATGGGGGAAAATGGAGTAAGAGAGATATATTTTGAAAGAATAGTGTGTGAAGTTAGACGGGAGCAGATTCAGGAAGTACTTGACTAAGGCACATGAAATGATGAAAAGGCCAGAGCTTTCATGGACAGATATGGCTAAGCAAACTTAGAACAAGTCCCTTTAATTAATTAATTAATTAATCAAGTTTACTTAAAATTAGGATGTGCCCATTAATCTAGCCAACTGCGAGCAGAATGGAGAGTTGTTGTAATTGAAACTCTTTTTTTTTTTTTTGGGCAAAATTCTGGCAGGCACCTTTCAGTGTTGAATTTTGTTTTCGAATAGCCAGCTCACGTGTTGCCTGTGATTGTAATTGAAAGTTGGGACCCATATTATAATTTTTATAATTAAAGTATAAATACTACAGCTGTTTTTAAATATAAAAGTAAGTTTAACATTTAATTTATCATAAATTAATATCCTAATTCACTTTATTTTTTATATTTATTTATTTTTTTAAAAATAATCCTCATAATAGTTGTATACGTTAAATAATTCATTAAAAAGTAATTCTACCTAATACACATTATTAGTAAGAGTACTTTAAAAAAGATAATATCTCTTTAATATAAATAATTAATTTAATTTTTTAAATTTATTTTAATTAATCAGCTAGTTTTATATTAATTACAAAAATAATACTACCTCAGCTCCTAAATATAAGAGCTAATTGACTAATTTGAGTAGATTAAGGAAATAAGTTAAGTTAGTTATTTATAATAAATACTCTTTTCTAAAATATCCTTACTAATCAAGTGTATTGGCTAGAACTGTTATTATTAGAAAGATTATTTTGGAAAAAATATATAAATATGCGAGTAAAATAAATTGGGATTTTATATTTAGGATCAAAATTAAAAACAAACAAGATTTTCATATGATTTGATTTTCTAACAATTCATTTTTGGCTAATATGGGTGTTGCAATGCTTATTTTATTTTGACTCCAAGTGCATTTATGTGATTTCATCTTGGAAAAATGACACAAAAATGATACTTCAATTTGGAAATACTAAAATAGTCACTTGAATTTGTAAAATTTCAATTTAGGTACAAGTAACTAATTTGGGATTTTTAAATTTAGTGAAATAACCATATTGCCCTTTATTTTATTTATTCTTTTTTAAAAAACCAAAAGCCCCACTGGTCGACAATCGGTATTATTGAAATTGTAAAAATACTACTTTTTGAATTTTCTAAAAAACTTGTTAATTGCTATATTAAACTTGTTAATAGCAATACAAAATTTGTTAACCGTTTTAGTGAAGTTGTAAATTTTTTTTTTTAAAAAAGAGTAGTTGCTAAAGTTGTAAAAATGCCATTCTTTTGAATTTTTAAGAAAATCTGTTGTTAAATACTATACCGAAGTTATTAATAGAGTTACGCAACTTGTTAACGTCATTACTGATGTTGTAAAAATGATACTTTTTGAATTTTCTGAAAAACCTGTAGTTAACTGCTATACTGAACTTGTTAATAGCGTTACAAAAGTTGTTAACCGTTTTACTAAAGTTGTAAAAAATTTTAAAAAAAATTGTTGCCGGCAGCCTCTGATGACTAGCCAGCCAATGGGGGCTTTTAGTTTTTTTAAAAAAATAAATAAAATAAAAGATAATATGATTATTTCAGCCATTAGCCCTATTTCCATTTTGATAATTTCAAAACCTGCCCCACGCCAGTTCTAGTCTTCAGATTCATTTAGGTTCTTCTGCACAGTTAGATAATCAGGCTACTACTGTTCTTTTTTTTTTTTTTTTCTTTTTTAACTCTCTCAAGTCTATCTCTTTCATTTCTCATTTTCATCTTCCTCCTTAGTTTTATTTCTGTCTCTTTTCATTTTTCTTGCTTTCTTCTTCTACCATTTCCTCTTTTCCCTTCTCACACTTTTCTTCCTGCTTCCTTCCTCTATTTCATCATCACTTTTAGCCAACTCTGTTAGAGTTACACCCACCCCCACTCTGACTCGGTCTCTGAGCCTCACCCAACCTTTTGGTTTCTCACTATATCTTTTCTGTCCGCCTCCTCATCTTCATCTTATTTGTTTCCCACTTTTGTTCTGCCGTTAGCTTCCTCGTCTTCTCTCCATTTGATTTAGCTTGGACTTTCCAACCAAGACACACACACACACCCACACACCAGACGACCAAGACGAGCAGATACAGGAGGAGCTGGAGCAAGACGTGATTTGTTATTTGTTTTTCTACACCCATCTCTTTCTACAAGTTTAGTCGTCTGGTTCTGGCAGATCCGCTCCGGGGTTCGTTCCAAGAATGGATTTTCTTTGATCCCAAGACCTAATATGAAAACCGGTTCTTTAAAAAAAACCGTCGTGGAGTCCGGCCAGTAACAACTACTTGACCTGAAAACCCTTCTGGTTGAAGAATATATACATCGGATCTGGATTTTGGGCAGGTGAATCTAAGCCGAGTCTAACATTAGTGTCAAGAATATATACAGTGATGCGAGTTCCTCGTAGGTATGTTTCTTCTAGTTGAAGTGGCCAGCTTCTCTTTTTCCCTTCCACTTTTCGTTTTGTGCTTTCTGTTCTTACTCTGATCTGTTGAAGAAGCTCTTAGGTCTGTGGGAGTTTCATTTGAACACCTATTTATTTGCAATACTCATCTCACTTAACTTTAAATAAGTAAGCAAGTGAAATTAGAGTTGAATCTTATAAAGTAGGCAAGTTAAGTAAAATCCAGTAACTATCACCGTCTATTCTTTCCTCTTCCTTTTACTGTGTTCTGTTATTTACCTCTCTGAAATATTTTAGCGTCACTAAGCAATGTTTCATAAGTAAAAAAAAGAAGCCTCATGTGACCAAGAGTTATGGTTAATATCTTATCATCTACTTTTCTGATATCAGATTCCATAGAGAGGATAACATGTTTTTTATTTTATGTTAACCCATGCTGTTTGTTCTTTACAGATTAATTGTGCATTCCATAATTCATGTTCTCAAGCTAAGCCAACTTAGCTTCGGTTTGCTAGCATCTTTATTGCGTTTCTATTTTTGAAATGTCTTTTGCATTTTGCTTCTTATCAGATCTCGATTGTGATTTCTTTGATTAAAATCAGGTAACAACCATGGATTTTTTATTATTTTGGTTTACTATTTTCTCTCTCAGTTTTCCCATTTCTTCCGTAGATGGTAATTTACATGAATATTTTCTTTCATAGTGACTCCTGAAGACACAATACATCGCGAAATACAGTATCATTTATTCAAGTAAAAAATCTTTTGGTGGTGGTGAGAAGAGGATAAGTATCTATTCAGTTCGGTGGCATTGCCTCATAGAGTCGATTGCTCTATTAATTCAAAATTCAAAGACTTTCTGCACAAAGACTTTTCTATAGATCAAGGCATGATAGACTCAACTGATTCTACTGTTACTTTTGATGGAAGTGCTAGAAAATTGCAACCGAAAGTCTTTGGACTTTAAGATCATAGTATCATACAATAGTCTGTGCATGGTATCTCTTTCCAGCAAGTTGAGAGCAAGCGATTAATATACTTTATGCGACAATAAAAATGAGGGATGATCTTTCAACCCAAATAGAGGAAGCTCCATTAACAAGAGATAGGAAAATTATTCCCTTTGAAAACAACGTTAATGCGGTGAGATTATGAGAGGATGTGACTTGGGATGCGTTTGAACACGGAGACGGCAGGCGTTTATATGAAAGGGGACAGACACCAGAAACGAACAAGACCACAAATAGGCCATCAGATTAGAATTAGACTTTTATGCTAGTAATACAATTGAAAATAAAAGGGGAAGAATTATTATGAGCTTCCTCAAGGAATTTAATCATCATGGATTTTAAGATAATTAAATTTTATTTTTAGGATTTAATTGTAATTTTCTCGATAAAAAGTATGTTATAATTAACAATAAAATCAATAAATTGAATGCATATTTTATTTATTGCTACTTAATAACACTTAATGATCAACATGTCTTGGTGCAAAAGAAGCATAATGTGTATACGAATGCATAAATTGTTAATAATATAACTTATTATAAATTTTACTGTCTATATTAATAAGTATTTTTAATGACAATAAAGTTTGTGTCTTGACATATAATAATGCATAAATGTTATAAAGTTATCTTTTCTGAGCTGCAAAACCCAAAAACAATTATCTGCAACCACTCCAAATATTGTATATCTCATGTTTCATTTTCCTTTCCACAATAACATCTCAATTGCAACTTTGCAAGCGATATCTTTGATTTCAATAGAGCAAACAAGTTAAGGTTCTCCAGCTGTATTTATTAACATGGATAGCCGAGTTGAGCTAATTCATTTCATATTTAATTTTCTGAGATGGTTACAAGCTCGTAGCTTTTTAATTGTAATTTACAGAAAATGATATGAATGAGGAGAGTAGAATAATAAAATATCTCACATAGTGTACTTACAAGATCGTAGATTTGGGTGTGCTGTGAATAAGTACTCCTTTCCATGAGGTGAAAGACTGCCAAATTGTCTTGTATGGCGAGCTCTTGTCGCAACCAAGGGATGCTCAGCATTGCCTTATGAAGAAGAGAATATTCAGGCTCGAGAGAGAGGCGTGAGGGAGTAAACTAGAAGAGAATAGTCAGAGTCGAGGGGGGGAGAGAGAGGTGAGGGAGTAAACTAATAATGTGCTACTTGTCATGAGGGCGACGACAGGTAGCGGTGATGTGATGGCAGAAGGGAGGGGGGCTCTAGGCCCTTGTCTCGACAGTGGAAGTATTGAACCGGTGAGAGCAAACGAAAACGTGATTTGGGTGAGAATAAAAAGTATGCAGTGAAAGAACGAGTGTAGAGTGTGAGAGATAATGGTATAGAGAGGGTAGTTAGGGGTTTATTTATATAGAATGGAAAGGAGAGGTAGGCCCTTAGATTGTTATGCTTTTTTTTTTGACATATACTTAATAAATCCACAAACATCTGCATAATAACCAATTAATGCATGAAGAAGGAAAAAAAAAACCATAAAGGGCCATATATATGGAGGACCGTCTTCTTACCAACAAAACCTTCATGCTCAATCATTCCCCAAGTAATATCTGACGCTGCCTTGAGATTCAAAGGGCATCTTGGCAATGGTTTAGATGAATCAAACATGATAGATGTATCCAGCAACTCCAGATGATATAGCTTATGAACTCCCTCACCTCCAAGACACACACGCATGTCCATGATGTCATAAACACCATCCTCTACAAGTCTCCAGCTAAAAAGTTCCTTGCTTCGTTCAGTCTTCAAAGTTGCCAGCATCTGAGTTCCCTAACAGACATATAACATGAACAACATGAGACACAACACCATAAAACACATGTCAATGTCACCATGTGAAATACCTTCTCATCAAAAACAACAAAGTCGATAGACATAATCTGCTTCATACAGCGATCATCAGGACCAACCAGTTCAATGGCATCCCTAGTCAACAGGCGATCAACCTGGACGTGAACCCACACGTTTGCTACCCCAAGCTTCAGTTGAGACAAGTATGACTTGGGTATAACTTGTGTCATTCAGTTGAGACAGGTATAACTTGGGCACAAAGTTCCAGCATGATCTTCTATATGAGTATTCGTTCTAACTTCCTCAGTGGAATACTCCCGGTATCAGATGTGAGGGTGGCGGCATGCAGCAATGACGTGATACCGAAAGGAAGGGCAGGCTCTGGGCCTTTGTCCCAACAGTAGAAATAGGGAATCAGTGAGAGCAAACCAAAATATAATTTAGGTGAGAATGAAAAGTGTGCAATGAGAGGACGAGTGTGGAGTGTAAGAGATGACGGGACAGAGAGGAGTAGCTAAGGGTTTATTTATACAGAAGAGAAGGGAGAGGTGGGCTCTCAGATGGTTATGCTTTTTTTTTAGACAGACAAAATCAACCACTAGAGCACATAATGGTTTCTAGGGCACAAAGTTCCAGCATTAGGAGAATACTTCAAGTATTAGACATGAGGGCGACAGCATGTAACAGTGACATGATAGCGGAAGGAAGGACGAGCTGTGGGTCCTTGTCCCAACAATGAAAGGAGGAAACTAATGAGAGCAAACCAAAATATGATTTAGACGAGAATGAAAAGTGTGCAGTGAGAGGATGAGTATGGAGTGTAAGAGATGATAGGACAAAGAGGGGTAGCTAGGAGTTTATTTATACAGAACGAAAGGGAGAGGTGGGCTCTCAGACGGTTATGTTTTTTTTTTTTGGTAAAACAGACGAAATCAACCACTAGACCACATAATAGTGCCTAAGCTACAAAGTTCCAACATTATCTACCATGAGTATTCATTCTAGCTTCCTTGATGGAGTACTCCAGGTATTAGACGTGAGGGCAGCAACAGGCAGCAGCGACGTGATATCGGAAGGGAGGGAGGGCAAGCTCTGGCCCTTGTCCCAACAGTAGAAGTAGGGAACCGGTGAGAGCAAACCAAAATATGATTTGGGTAAAAATAAAAATGTGTAATGAGAGGACGAGTGCAGAGTGTAAAAGATGATGGGATAGAGAGGGGTAGCTAAAGGTTTAGTTATACAGAACGGAAGGGAGAGGTAGGCTCTCAGTCGGTTATCTTTCTTTTTTTGGTGAGACAGACGTGAGTATTCACTCTAGCTTCCTCAGTGAAATGGTGTCTAGGGTATGAGTATTCACTCTAGTTTCCTCAGTGAAGTGGTTCAAGTATCAGACGTGAGGGTGACAGCACGTAACAATAATGTGATAGTAGAAGGAAGGGCGGGCTCTGGGCCCTTGTCCCAACAGTAGAAGTAGGGAATCGGCGAGAGCAAACCAAAATATGATTTAGGCGAGAATGAAAAGCATGCAGTGAGAAGATGAGTGCGGAGTGTAAGAGATAATGGGATAGAGAGGAGTAGCTAAAGGTTTATTTATACAAAATGGAAGGGAGAGGTGGGGCCTCAGATGGTTGTACTTTTTTTTATGAGACAAACAAAATTAACCACTAGAGCACATAATGGTTTCTAGGACACAAGGTTCCAGCATTATCTTCTATGAGTATTCATTCTAACTTTCTTGGTGGTGTACTCTTGGTATCAGACGTGAGGGTACAAAGTTCTAGCATGATCTACTATGAGTACTCATTTTAAGTTTCTCGGTGGAGTACTTCAAGTATCAGACGTGAGGGTGGCGGCACGCAGTAATAATGTGATAGTAAAAGGAAAGGTGGGCTCTGGGCCTTTGTCCCAACAGGAATCAGTGAGAGTAAACCAAAATATGATTTAGACGAGAATTAAAAATATGCAATAAGAGGATGAGTGCAAAGTGTAAGAGATGATGGGACAGAAATGAATAGCTAAAGGTTTATTTATACAAAATCGAAGGGAGAGGTGGGCTCTTAGATGGTTATGGTTTTTCTTTGTGAAGTAGAAGAAATTAACCACTAGGGCACATAATGGTTTCTAGGGCACAAAGTTCTAGCATTATCTTCCATGAGTATTTGTTCTAACTTTTTTGGTGGAGTACTCCTGGTATCAGACGTGAGGGTGTAAAATCCGTCCCCCTCCCTCTAGTCACACAAATTTTGGACAAATATGTCTAAAATTGTAAGACAAAAATGAGTGATGTATTTGTTTCTAGCAATTACTTTTGGACATCACTCGTGAAAAAAGAAAGATATCGGTAATCAGCTCATACGTTATGAAGAAAGGCATTTCGTCTAGCCGCCTAAACCGGCCAGTCTTAGCTTGTAAGGCCTCTGTCTCGGTGAGAAGAAATTGAAGCTGGCAGCTTGACCGCAGCATACCTCTAAGATTGTAGAGTTCGGTGTGATGTGAATAAGCGCTCCTTTCCATGAGGTGAAACACGGCCAAATGGTCATGTATGGCGAGCTCTTGTTGTAGCTGAGGGATGCTCAACGTCACCCTGTGAAGAAGAGAATATTCAGAGAGACGTGAGGGATAATCAGAGTGTAGAAAGAGAGGTGAGGGAGTAAACGTGTTACCTGACAGGAGGGCAGCGGCAGGCAACAGCGACCCGATGGTGGGAGGGAGGGCGGGTTCTGGGCCTTTGTCACGGCAGTGGGACTAGGGAACCGGTGAAAGCAAACAAAAACGAAAACATGAATTGACAGGAATGAAAAGCGTGCAGTGAGAGGACGAGTGGAGTGTGAGAGATGATAGAAGATAGAGGGTAGCTAGCTAGTTTATTTATACGGAACGGAAGGAAGAGTTTACCGGTTTGGGAAAAAAAGGAAAAGAAAATAAAAGAATGCTTTACAGGCTACCAAAATTTACCGAAGATAAACATAAGAGAGAGGAGCTGTTGGGTAAATTTCACACTGTCCAGGAGGGAACAACACGGACCTTTGAGTTAATAATGAACTGGGTTTCTTTTTCTTGTCCTTTTTTGGAAAAATGCTATCGGATTGGCAATACCGATTTAGGGGAGCTACTCTTACATGAGTGATTTAGGGGGGGAGTTTTTGGGGTGTAAATATATAATGTGGTAATTGAAGTGAAATTGAATTTATTACTTAATAATATTGCTTCGTATGACGTGGCGTTGTAATGAGATGTTTCTTTCTTGTTTTTGAGAAGTTACTTTTAGGGCTATGAGGGATTGGGATTATTTGAAGTGAACTTCTTGAGATCTTTTCGAGCTTTGAGGTGTTAAATCCACTAAAATCATGTAATTTCCTCTGAACCCATTTTCTATGCTCTTTGGCTGAATGGATTTTTTTTCTTGTGGGGGGAATATGCGAGCAGAGGATGCTACGGGAGAGGAAGGACAATAGTAAAATGGGTCATGGAAGGAATCTTTATTTAGGCCTTTTTAAATGAATAAAAATATGTACGCATGGGTTAAAGCCAAAACCTTGGGTATTGGATTCTTTCCATGTAAATACTATTCTGTTCAATGTGACTTCCTTTTGTTCTGCTTGACTCCACCAATCTCTTACTCAAGCATGAATCTGTGAGATGCTCACATGAATATGCTCTCCATTCCTCTTCCCTATGGCAATAAATCTCTTCATATGATGATGTGTAGTTCCATTTGTTTGGGCAATTGTCTATTTGATACTAATCTCAGGACTTAAGGGAGCTTCAGATATCAAAGAGATCTTCATTGGGCCTCTTTCACTAGATTGAGGAAATTAGTGAGTAGATTTCACATTACTTTCTAAACAAAAGATATTAAAAGCATCAGATTTATACTCTGTTTTCACACTTATATATATATTCCAATTCAAATCTATCTAATGTGCAATGTATTTTCACTGCCACTCACAATTGACCAACAACATGAGACTTTTTTTCTTTGCATATGAAGTATTAAGGATCGGAAGTAGTATTATACAGTAGGATTTAGCATCATTTTTTTTTGCCAAAAATGTTGGTACCGGATATTTTGAATTGTCGTTCTGTTCGTTCATTGAATGTGAGTTGAGAAGCTCACTAGAGGCAATCAAAATTGAAAACCTGAATTCATACAATTTTGTTTCTTCCCCCTTTATTCAGTTGGTTTCTTGCCCCGTGAGAGATGCTCCGGAAGCCAGCTTCTAAGAGCACAGAAGTTGTTTGTTCATTATGTTTAAGAGGTAATTATATTGAGAACATTAAGAATTTGGCTAAATACTACTTCCGGTCCTTGATATAAAAGTTAACTAATTTTAGTGAATTAAGAAAATTAGTTAAGTTAACTATTTGTAATAAATAGGTGTGTTCTTTCCTAAAATGTTCTTACTAATCAGGTGTATTGATTATAACTATTATTATTAGATTGTGATTTTATATTTAGAACCAAAATAAAAATTAAACTAGTTCTTATAATAAGGATCGGAGGAAGTATTTGTGAAGAAGGGAAACTCATCCGGTGGTAACTTAATGATATTGTTATCTTTGAAAATTTGTGTGACGTTGCTCTCAATCGAACTCAGGTCTCGTTAAATAAGAGAGAAGTACTTCATGCCGCAACATATGAATGTGCGGTCCCAACTCCCACGAGTATATGGGCTTGGCATGGAAGATACCCAATTAAATAATCGAACTACATGGTTTGTAAAAAAATTATTAAAATCATTTAAAAGTAATAAATCTATATGAAATGTACTTTTTTCAAATATACTTTTATTTATAAGTGAGTAAGAGAGAGACAGAGAGAGAGAGAGTAATACTGAAAAAAATGATAATAGAGAATGTACCAAAAAATTAATTAAGAAAAAACTTAACGAAAATGCATTTAATACTAAATTTTATAAGAAAGAATAGAAGGATCCAAACATTTGAATCTTATAGAAGAGCATGGAGAATGATAACTAATTAAGATTTGAGATACTTCATGAGTGGGGAATATTTTGTTTTGATATTGATTTGATTTTTTGGTGATTAATTATTATTTGCATTTAATTTAGGATTCTAGACTTTTCCGCGGTTAATTCCTGTGACTCTCATCTCAACCCAGTTTGTAAAAGGCACTGGCTTCCCCTCCCCCGTCCTCCCTGCATCACTATGGCTTCCGCCATTAATTATATCCTTCTTTCTCTCTCCACCAAGCAACCAGCGAGCCCTGCAACCCAGAAACTGAACCCCAATTCTTCTCACCTCCGTTGCTTTCAAAGTTCCAAACTCCGATCTCCCACACATTCTCTCCAACTGGACCAGAAATTTGGTCAAGGTAGGAACCTACGGGTATGGGCCAGTTCGGGTCCAGACATCGATTGGTTCGCTGTTGAGGCGGAGCATGGATTTCCCATGATCGTTGAGGCCCATTTGCCCATTCGGACCTATCGGAGTCAGATTTATGAGGTCGATTCCATTTGGAGCTATCCGATTTATATCGGTTCGGGTCTCCTTCATAAACCTGAGCTTCTCCAAAGGTGACCCGAATTCATATTTCATTTTATTCATGACCTGCGCTTGCAGTAGCAGCTTTCCCGCCTTTTGTCTTCGTTTTCCTTTTCTGAAAGGAAAAGTAAGGGTGAAGGGCTTAAAAAAAATTTATTTTAAAAAAATTTATAATTATTTAAATATAAATTTAAAAGGCTACAGTATGCTTTTACCTTATATAAGGTTTTATTTTGACTACTTGGCTTTAAAAAATCTATATTTTAATATTTTAATTTTAAAATCATTAATAGAAAATGATGATATAAAAAGATAATTTCAAATGTTATTATATAGTAAGTTTAATCCCCTCTAACCAATTTCGCTTCAATCCCTCCACTCAAGTTTAAAAAAATAATATCAGATATAACTTCCTTATTGGAAATGCTTAAGCGATTATCGATATTTCAGTCAAGGGGTTTATTTATACAGAACGGAAGGGAGAGGTGGGCTCTTAGACGATTATGCTTTTAGTGAAACAGATAAAATCAACCACTAGACCACATAATGGTGTCTAGGGTACAAGGTTCCAACATTATCTACCATGAGTATTCGTTCTAGCTTCCTTGATGGAGTACTCCAGGTATTAGACGTGAGGGCAGCAGCGACGTGATATCGAAAGGGAGGGCGAGCTTTGGCCCTTGTCCTAACAGTAGAAGTAGAGAATCGGTGAGAGCAAACCAAAATATGATTTGAGCAAAAATGAAAAATGTGTAATGAGAGGACGAGTGTAAAATGTAAGAGATGATGGGATAGAGAGAGGGGTAGCTAGAGGTTTATTTATACAAAACGGAAGGGAGAGGTGGGCCCTCAGCCGGTTATCTTTTTTTTTTGGTGAGACAGACGTGAGTATTCACTCTAGCTTTTTCAGTGAAGTGGTGTCTAGGGTATGAGTATTCACTCTAGCTTCCTCAGTGAAGTGGTTCAAGTATCAGACGTGAGGGTGGCAGCATGTAATAATAATGTGATAGCGGAAGGAAGGGCAGGCTTTGGGCCCTTGTCCTAACAATAGAAGTAGGGAATTGGCGAGAGCAAACCAAAATATGATTTAGGCGAGAATGAAAAGTATGCAGTGAGAAGACGAGTACGGAGTGTAAGAGATAATGGGATAGAGAGGAGTAGCTAAAGGTTTATTTATACAGAACGGAAGGAAGAGGTGGGGTATCAAATGGTTATGCTTTTTTTTTATGAGACAGACAAAATTAACTACTAAAGCACATAATGGTCTTTAGGGCACAAAGTTCCAGCATTATCTTCCATGAGTATTCATTATAATTTCCTTGGTGGAGTACTGTTGGTATCAGACGTGAGGGTACAAAGTTTTAGCATGATCTACCATGAGTATTCACTCTAGCTTCCTCAGTGGAGTACTTCAAGTATCAGACATAAGGGTGGCGGCACGCAGCAATGAATATATTCACTAATTTACTTCACTTAAATCAAATGCATTTAAATGCAATACAAGTTCGTCCCTCTCTCTCTGGTCACATAAATTTTGGACAAGTATGTCTAAAATTGCAAGACAAAAAAGAGTGATGTATTTGTTTCTAGCAATTACTTCTGGATATCACTTGTGAAAAAAGAAAGATATCGGTAATCAGCTCGTATGTTATGAAGAAAGGCATTTCGTCTAGCCGCCTAAACCGGCCAGTCTTAGCTTGTAAGGCCTCTGTCTCGGTGAGAAGAAATTGAAGCTGGCAGCTTGACCGCAGCATACCTCTAAGATTGTAGAGTTCGGTGTGATGTGAATAAGCGCTCCTTTCCATGAGGTGAAACACGGCCAAATGGTCATGTATGGCGAGCTCTTGTTGTAGCTGAGGGATGCTCAACGTCACCCTGTGAAGAAGAGAATATTCAGAGAGACGTGAGGGATAATCAGAGTGTAGAAAGAGAGGTGAGGGAGTAAACGTGTTACCTGACAGGAGGGCAGCGGCAGGCAACAGCGACCCGATGGTGGGAGGGAGGGCGGGTTCTGGGCCTTTGTCACGGCAGTGGGACTAGGGAACCGGTGAAAGCAAACAAAAACGAAAACATGAATTGACAGGAATGAAAAGCGTGCAGTGAGAGGACGAGTGGAGTGTGAGAGATGATAGAAGATAGAGGGGTAGCTAGGTTTATTTATACGGAACGGAAGGAAGAGTTTACCGGTTTGGGAAAAAAAGGAAAAGAAAATAAAAGAATGCTTTACAGGCTACCAAAATTTACCGAAGATAAACATAAGAGAGAGGGAACGACACAGACCTTTGAGTTAATAATGAATTGGGTTTCTTTTTCTTGTCCTTTTCTGGAAAAATGATATCCGATTGACTGTACCGATTTAGGGGAGCTGCTCTTACATGAGTGATTTGGGGGGTGGAATTTTTTGGGGTGTAAATATATAATGTGGTAATCGAAGTGAAATTGAATTTATTACTTAATAATATTGCTTTGTATGACGCTAAATATTTGCAGGATTGGGAGTACGGTCACTAGTTGTAAGCTTCCTTGGATGGCTTTTTAGGCAATATTTGATGATCATTTAGAGAATTTGACAGGCTTCAGCTTCACAAAATTCACATTTGTAAACACCCCCCAACTAAAAAAAGAAAAAAAAAACACACATTTCTTTATGTTGATGAGATTCTCACACATGGGAAGCTCACAGGAATCAAGGGAATGAAAACAAAGGTCATTGTGTGGATTAAGGTGGCAACTGTAGCAGTTGAAGGTTACAAATCGGATAGGATTTGATTTACTGCTGGTGTAAAGAAGGCAAGGTCAGAGAATAGGAATTCTACGGTTATTAGGTCTATGACAGATTGAGAATTTTCATGTCCATTATTATCTAGGTCATTACAAAATGATATACTACTTCCAGTCCTAAATATAAGAGTTAGTTGACTAATTTGAGTATGTTGAGAAAAGAAGTTAAGTTAGTTATTTATAATAAATATGTATTGTCTTTCTTAAAATATCCTTGTTAATCAAGTGTATTGACTAGAACTATTATTATTAGAAGGACTATCTTAGAAAAAAAATACATAAATATGAGAGACAAAGTGGATTGGGGTCTTATATTTAGGACCAAAATAAAAGTCAAATGAGGTCTTATATTAAAGATCAGAGGTATTATTATACAGTAAGACTTAGCATCTTTTTTTTTTTTTGCCAAAAATGTTGGTACTGGATATTTTGAATTGCCGTTCTGTTCATTCATTGAATGTGAGTTGAGAAGCTCACTAGAGGCAATCAAAATTGAAAACCTGAATTCATACAATTTTGTTTCTTCCCCCTTTACTTAGTTGGTTTCTTGCCCCCTGAGAGATGCTCTTGAAGCCAGCTTCTAGGAGCGCAGAAGTTGTTTGTTCATTCTGTTTAAGAGGTAATTATATTGAGAACATTAAGAATTTGGCTAAATACTACTTCTGGTCCTTGATATAAGAGTTAACTAATTTAAGTAAATTAAGAAAGTTAGTTAAGTTAGCTATTTATAATAAATAGGTGTGTTCTTTCCTAAAATATTCTTACTAATTAAGTGTATTGGTTAGAACTATTATTATTAGATTGTGATTTTATATTTAGAACCAAAATAAAAATCAAACTAGTTCTTATAATAAGAACCGGAAGAAGTATTTGTGAAGAAGGGAAACTCATCCGGTGGTAACGTAATGATATTGTTATCTTTGAAAATTTGTGTGACGTTGCTCTCAATCCAACTCAGGTCTCGCTAAATAAGAGAGAAGTACTTCATGCCGCAACATATGAATGTGCCGTCCCACCTCCCACGAGTATATGGGCTTGGCATGGAAGATACCCAATTAAATAATCGAACTGCATGGTTTGTAAAAAAATTGTTAAAATCATTTAAAAGTAATAAATCTATATGAAATGTACTTTTTTCAAATATACTTTTATTTATAAGTGAGTAAGAGAGAGAGAGAGAGAGAGTAATACTGAAAAAAAATGATAATAGAGAATGTACCAAAAAATTAATTAAGAAAAAAATTAACGAAAATGCTTTTAATACTAAATTTTATAAGAAAGAATAGAAGGATCCAAAAATTTGAATCTTATAGAAGAGCACGGAGAATGATAACTAATTAAGATTTGAGATACTTCATGAGTGGGGAATATTTTGTTTTGATTTTTTTGGTGATTAATTATTATTTGCATTTAATTTAGGATTCTAGACTTTTCCGTGGTTAATTACTGTGACTCTCATCTCAACCCAGTTTGTAAAAGGCACTGGCTTCCCCTCCCCCGTCCTCCCTGCGTCACTATGGTTTCTGCCATTAATTATATCCTTCTCTCTCTCTCCACCAAGCAACCAGCGAGCCCTGCAATCCAGAAACTGAACCCCAATTCTTCTCACCTCCGTTGCTTTCAAAGTTCCAAACTCCGATCTCCCACACATTCTCTCCAACTGGACTAGAAATTTGGTCAAGGTAGGAACCTACGGGTATGGGCCAGTTCGAGTCCAGACATCGATCGGTCCACTGCTGAGGCGGAGCATGGATTTCCCATGATCGTTGAGGCCCATTTGCCCATTCGGACCTATCGGAGTCAGATTTATCATTTATGAGGTCGATTCCATTTGGAGCTATCCGATTTATATCGGCTCGGGTCTGCTTCACAAACCTGAGCTTCTCCAAAGGTGACCTGAATTCATATTTCGTTTTATTCATGACTTGTGCTTGCAACAGCAGCGTTCCCGCCTTTTGTCTTCGTTTTCCTTTTCTGAAAGGAAAAGCAAGGGTGAAGGGCTTAAAAAAAAAGATATTTATTTAAATTTTTTTTATAATTATTTAAATATAAATTTAAAAGGATACAGTATGCTTTTAAAAGTAAGGGTGAAGGGCTTAAAAAAAAGATATTTATTTAAAAAATTTTATAATTATTTAAATATAAATTTAAAAGGATACAGTATGCTTTTACCTTATATAAGGTTTTATTTTGACCACTTGGCTTTAAAAAATATATATTTTAATATTTTAATTTTAAAATCATTAACAGAAAATGATGATATAAAAAGATAATTTCAAATGTTATTATATAGTAAGTTTAATTCCCTCTAACCAATTTCGCTTCAATCCCTCCACTCTAAGTAAAAAAATAATATTCTTCCGGTCCTTAATATAAGACACATTTAACTAATTTGATTAGATTAAAGAAGTTAGGTAAGTTAGTTAATTATAAGAAATGTGATACGTTTTTCCTAAAATACCATAATCATCTTTCTTAATACCCCCTCTTCATCTTCTACTTGATTATAGTTGAGGGAGTATCCATAGGGGTAATTTAAAGAAAATTGATAAATATGATAAAAAAGTCTTATATTTAGGACCAAAATCAACTCAACAATTGAGTCCTATATTAAAGACCGAAGGAGTATCAGATATAACTTCCTTATGGGAAACGCTTAAGCGATTATCGATATTTCAGTGAATTGTTTCCATTATGTAAAACTTTGCACTCTATATATAATTAAATATAAAATAAATCATAAAAATAAGCTAAGGAAATTATTGGACCATTCGCATTGCCATTATATGGATAAAATGAACGAGGAATTTTGTGTGCATCTTTTCCCTGATTATCTTCGAATGGAGGAAAATTTGGGGAGAAAGAATAGTGGGAAGAAAAAGTCCCAAGAATAATATTGTTTTAATACTATTTTTAAAGGCTAAAATATGCTATTGATCATTTAACTTTATATAAAATTTTAGTTTGATCCATTAATTTTAAAAATCATATTCTTAGTCTTTTAATTCTAAAATTGTTAATTTTAAATCATTATTTTTTTGGTTAATAATTACATTTTATAGTTGTCTTCAAAATTCAACTTAATATGTTAACATTTGATAATGTTTATCAATATTCAAGATTTTAATATTATCAATTTTTTGTCAACAATTTTAGGGTTAAAAAATTAAAATATACTTTTTTTTTTAAGTTAATAGGCTAAATTGAAACTTTATATAAAATTAAATTATAAAAAATATACTTTAGCCATTTTTAAAAGTTTTATTTCCTAGTATTCCTTTCACTTGTTTTCCTCCTATTTTTCCCTCATCCAAACATAGCCTTAAGTGTTTTTTTTTAAAAAAAAAAGCCACTATATATTTTCCATCTTCTAAAAGTGTTATTATTTACGTCAAGATGTTTGATCCAAGCTGATGCTCGCCATATATAGGCATGTTCACGGGGAGAGGGTCCTTGTGTTCACTAATAACACCATTGCGCCACTGTATCTGGACAAAGTTGTTGATGCCCTAAAAAGAGGAAACCCAAATATTTCTGTTGAGAGTCATTTTGCCAGATGGTGAGCAGTTCAAAAATCTGGTAGGTCTTGTATGCTTAAATTGAGGATTGTTTGATTTTCACTCTTTTTTCTTTTTTAATTTATATTATACAACTTAGACATATGCGCCAGCATATAAACACGTCAATGCTAAGCTTTGGCCTTGGACCTTATCCAAGCATGGAGCCCGCAGGCAACGTGCCACTTATGTGTGATTTTCACTCTTGGCTCAAGCATTAAAAATGATCACCTACTTAACTGTCAGAGATATGTACCAAAAGTGTACTGGAAGAAGATGGCCCCTAAGCTTGGGCTGCAAGCTACATTTGTTGCTCTTGGAGGTGGTGTGATTGCTGACTTATGTGGCCATGTTGCTTGTCTTCACATGCCTGAGGATGCTCATCTTATTCAGATTCCAACCTCCGTTGTGGCTCAGGTCTACTACTGCTTCTACAATTTTATTATTCATGTTTTTATGTCAACTTGATATTCGATATTATATTTATTATTCTAATAATCTCTCTCAGCTTTTTCTTTGTTTTTTTCTGATACATTAGCCTGTACATGGTGATGATCCAGGTTGATTCTTCTGTTGGTGGCGAGAACGTGCCTTATAAGTCCCGCGAACCTCACTGTGTGCTCATAGACACAGACACATTAACTACATTACCTGATAGGGAACTGGCATCGGGGTTTGCAGAGGTTATCAAATGTGGTCTCATCAGGGATGCACAATTCTTTGAGTGGCTCGAAAAAAATATGCAGGCACTGATGGCAAGGTAAAATCATCACCATCATCTAAGTATTGTTATTATAAGCTTGCAGTTGCAGGCTCCGGTGTTTGATCCTTTTACGCCATATATAAAGCTTATTGCAAACAAGGACGGCATAGTGCACGAGACTCCCACTAGGTAGGGTCTGGGAAGGGGTAGATGTACGCCATCTTACCCTGAAGCAGAAAGGCTGTTTCCAGGATGGAGGTTATAACACAAGGCAAAACTTGTGGAATTTAAGCTTAATTATCCTTTTATTGCTTTTTATTAGTTGCTTTGGATCAACTCAGATGCCCTCTTAATGCAGGGACCCAAGTGCAGTGGCATATGCCACAAAGCGATCATGTGAGAACAAGGCTGATGTTGTGTCATGGGATAAGAACGAAAGTGGACTGAACTTTGGCCGCACATTTGCCCATGTGAGTGCTTTCATTTAGCTGGTGATAGTTTTTCTGTTTTAGATTTCCAAACAGTTAGAGTTGTGATGTGAATATCATCTTCAGGCTAATTCAGTGTGCTGTGCTCTTTTAAATAAACATGCTTTCCCTCTTGGGACGTATATTGTATTGAAAGTTTCTAAGATTAAGATTTCCTCTTAAACTCTCTGCCCTCGACGACACAATTCTGAGACTTGACAAATTTTGTGCAGTTCTTAAATTCAAAGGTTAAGAATAGCCTCTGGAAGTATATTTTTGTTTGTTTGCTGCTTCAGATTTGTGTGATCGTATTTTAATTTGTACTCAAACTGATTGAACATAATACTCCTTCACGTGCACTTTATTTCAGGCAATAAAAGTTAAGCTTGGCGATGGACAGTGGCTTCATGGAGAGGTTGTTGCAGCTGGCATGGTACTTCACCCTCAATCTTGTTTCTTATTCTCATGTTTCATTATGGGGTATATGAGCGTCTTGCTTGTCACTCCTCCTGTTAACTAATTTACTAAATTTAAGAAAATTAGTTAAGTTAATTATTTATAAAACATGTGTATTAGTTTCTTAAAATACCATATTTAATCATTTCCATTGGAATTGTCCTATGATAGGAAACTCTTTTAATATAAACAATCAGTAGCGATAGTTTGGGGAAAAAATTAGAAATTTAGGAGTTAAATTGAATTAAGATATTATATTTATGACTAAAATAACCCCGCAATTAGTCCCTATATTTAAGCCCAGGTAGAATACTTATGTCTGCGTTGATGAATATTGTAAGTCAATGAACACAGGTGATGGCTGTTGATTTATCGCATCGCCTCGGTTGGATTGATGATTCAGTTGTGGAGCGAGTTCATGCCATTCTTAAGCAGGCAAACCTACCTACAGCCCCTCCTAAAATTATGACTCTGGATGAGTTCAAGTTGCTCACGGCGGTAAGGGACTGGTGTTTCATTCTTTTTCTAATTTAAAAAAGGGTAAAGATGTAATTTTATTATGATCTTATCTATTATATGCAATTTCACCCCTTTAAGGTGATGGGTAGAATTTCACCCAAGATCAAGGGTAATAATACACCCAAAAAAAAAAACTCATGGGGTAAAATTACACAAAAAAAAGCATTAGTAAAGTTCTACCTCTAAAAAGATAAGAAGTAAAATTAGACATGATAAGTAAGATTAGGGATAAAATTATATCATTAAAAAGATCAAGAGTAAAATCATACTTAATAAATAAGATAGGGGTAGAATTGTTGAAAAAAATTAAAGCTTTTGTTCGTCTATGTTGTGGTGATTGGGGTTTGATTGTTTTGTTTTATCAGGGATGTGATGATTTGTTGGGAAGCCTTGTCCTTCTAAAGGGTTCTCCTGGCAATTTCGTTTTCACTGCGGACTACGACGGAAAAGCGTTCGAAGCTACGCTACACAAATTCTGTAAATCTTGATCTTTATGACCGGTTCTTGATTTCTGTTCCATCAGCTTCATGCAATTATCAAAAACAAACTTCTAAAATATACTATTTACCTTAAGAATTTTTTACTATCATATGACCTCGTATGATGTTTTTCTTGATCGCTCTTTACATTCTTTTTTGTTTTTTGGACTCAATCGCTCTTTACATTCTGTCGTGACTAAAAATCACCAACTTTTCCAGGTCCATGGGCCAAATCGATTTGGTCATTAGGCTTTATGGCTTTTGTGAACAATTTTTGGCAGTAGTTTTATTAATAAGAGGCTCTAAATTTAAAAATTAAATTTTCAGTCCATAGACTGCAACTTCATATTCAATCAAAAAAGTTAGTTAAAATTAATTAAAAATAATAAATATGTAAAAAACATGTAATGCTACTTTAAAAATTCCCTAGTTGTGAGGAAAGAAAGAGTGAGAGAGAATTTACTTTTGAACAAATATCTTGATAATAAATGCGATCATATTAATATGAGTGATTAAATGGGGGCGGAATGTGAAATTAACAAAAAGAAAAAAGAAATTATGGACAACCTCGAAAAATTTATTATAAATAGAAACAAATCATATCAGAAAATTATTTTGTTGGGGACTATTCCATTCCATTCAATTCTGAATATAAAAATCTTTGCCCCTAGTTTGGCATACCAATTATGAGCTGTGAAATAAATGAACTTTGCACTTAGATGTGCAGCTTCCAATTATGGAGGATAAGAGTGTTCTGGTCCTTAATAATAGTAATACTTATAAATTAAGGCAATGAGATAGCTATAATGCTAATGCCAGATCAAACCCATTATACGATAATGCAATGCAAACCTTAGGGAAGGTAGAGGAACGTGCAGAATAGTTAAAGGGAGCCTTGCATTGCAATGTGCATTATAGCTAGCAGGCAAATAAAACTTCTCTCTTCTTTATCAAGTATCAATCTTTTGAGCTGGAAAATACCTAAACCATAGCTTCCCCCTGGTCCCACCCATGTTCTTCAGCATCTTCTTGAGTTTGACATCTTAAAGAAATCATCTTCAATATCAAGTCTTCTTTTTCAGATCGCATTATGTGGATTTGTTTGTGTATTTCCTTGGTCTTCGCTCTTCTTTCGGTTAAAAATGTTAATCTTTACAGTATAAACGAAAGGGTCAGGCAGCATCCTTCAACAAAGTAAAAAGGGTTAATCAGCATTTATAAATATTTTTTCAATGGCGCTCAACATTTTACATTAATTTTTTACATATCTAGTATTTTAAAGTACTTTTTCAGTAATACTGAGTATCTAAAAATAAATTTTAGTATATCCAGCATCGTGATACTTGGTATTTTAAGTTTTGAATGTCCATTGCTATTAAAAAAAATACTTTTAAAGTAAAATTGCACCAAAAAATCCTTTTAAAATATTTGATGTTAATGAAAAAATATTTTAAATTTAGAGTGCTAAATTAATTTAGAAAGTTAGGGTAGTGAATGCAATTTAATCCCAAATTAAAAAAGACAAACTTTACTGAAATTTATTACCCAAAAATTTATCTTACGAAAAAAAGGGTCTTCACTGGATTTCGCGGCGTCATTTGATTTCTTTAACGTTAGATCCTTGTAGTAATGGCTAATAGAGCATCGCAAATGATAGTGATTCAGTTATTATATGAACTCTAAAAATTGCAACAATTTGATTTTCCTGAAAGAAATAGATATAATCCCAAATGTAATCGAATGAAAAGTGTGCTCAATAGAAATCCAATAAGAAATTCAAAAACTAATTGTCTCGTTGAAGGGATTAATTACTCGCAGATTCTTATTAATCCTTCGTTTTTTCATCCTAAACCTAAAATTTTGGCGCCAATGGCAAATAGTGAAACAATTTTTGGGCCAAGCATTAATGTGATATGAATCGGAACACAAAAGTACAAAAACATTTATAATTTAGGGAGAAACGTGAAACGCCGCTTTCTACTGTCCGCATCAGCGCATTTGTCCTTTTTCCCATTGCCAGCTTTAATTTAGATGCCAAAGGTGAAGCCTTTAGGAAGAGAACCAGAACCAGAACCACCACCATTAACGCTCCCTTGTGTGTGAGCTATTGAGGTTGCCTCCAGAAAAGGGAAGGGAAGCGAGTAGAAAATGGAGAAAGCTCTGACTAAAGTCAGTAGCTTGAAGGTCGGTCTGGGAAACTCATGGATTACCAAGAAAGCCAAGGAGGAGTTCTCTAATATCTCTGACGACATCAATGTGAGTCAAATCTTCTCTGCATTTCGCTTTCTTCTTTTGATTTTGCGCTTTTTCATCTTTTATTTTCCCTTCTTTATGTCTGCAATGAGGGTTATCTGGGTTATACTAACTTGTTTGTGTCAATCTAGTGTGGTTATTGTAAAGTCGATACTGGCTTCAGAGATCTTAAAGACTTGTTAGAGTTAATAATGAACTGGGTTTCTTTTTCTTGTCCTTTTCCGGAAAAATGATATCCGATTGACTGTACCGATTTAGGGGAGCTGCTTTTACTCGAGTGATTTGGGGGTGGAAGTTTTAGGGGTGTAGATATATAATGTGATAATCGAAGTGAAATTGAATTTATTACTTATTAATATTGCTTCGTCTGACACTAAATATTTGCAAGACTGGCATTGTAATGACATATTTCTTTCTTTCTGAGAAGTTACTTCTTGGGTCATGGGGGACGGGGTTTGTTTAAGGGGAACTTCTTTAGATCTTTCCGGGTTTTGAGGTGTTAAATTCACTAGAATCATATAATTTACTCTGCACCCATTTTCTATGCTTTTTGGCTGAATGGATGGGAGGGGGAAGTATGTGAGCAGAGGATGCTATGGGAGAAGAAGGACAATAGTAAAATGTGTCATGGGAGGAATCTTTATTTAGGCTTTCTTTTTATGAACAAAAATATGTATGCATGGGTTAAAGTCAAAACCTCGGGTATTGGATTCTTTCCACGCAAATACTATTCTGTTCAATGTGACTACCTTCTGTTCTGCTTGACCCCAACAATCTCTTACTCAAGTACGAATCTGTGAGATGCTTACATGAATATGCTCTCCATTCCTCTTCCCTATGGCAATAAATCTCTTCATATGATGATGTGTGGTTCCATTTGTTTGGGCAATTGTCTATTTGATACTAATCTTAGGACTTTAGGGAGCTTCAGATATCAAAGATATCTTCATTGGGCCTCTTTGACTAGATTGAGGAAATTAGTGAGTAGATTTCACATTACTTTCTAAACAAAAGATATTAAAAGCATCAGATTTATAGTCTGTTTTCACTTATATATCTATTTTCTGGTTCAAATCTATCTAGTGTGCAATGTATTTTCGCTGCCACTCACAACTGACCAACAACATGGGACTTTTTTTCTTAGCATATGAAGCATTTAATTTCTTGTATTTCTTCTTCCTGAGAATGAATGCTAGGGCTTGGTGAGTCAGAAAAACATTTAAGCTTATATAATTTACTCAATTCAGGGTGTTGTCTTCATTCATTTAGTATAACTCTGATTTAGAACGCCCTTAGATTGATCATTACTGTGTACAAACATGTGACACTCGCCATATGGGGATTGGGCGCATGGTCACTAGTTGTAAGCTTCTTCGGATGGCTTTTAGGGCAATATTTTATGATCATTTAGAGAATTTGGCAGGCTTCAGCTTCACGGAATTCATATTTGTAAAACAACACCCCCCCAAAAAAAAAAAACACATTTCTTTATGTTGATTAGCGACACCTTTTGCAAACTTCCTGTGTCCAAGCACAGAATTGGATTGAATTTCTGTGTGCATGTACTACAGTACTAGCATATTTGAGTGTAATAAATTTAATTAAGTGAAAAATACTGTTAGTTGTTTAGTGTCTGGGCATTCTAGACTTTGATGCTACTGCATAATCCCAAGCAATTCTGCTAAATGGTGATTTTTCTTTTTTGCAGACTTTCTCAAGTACTGTTGAAGAGAAAGCAAAATGGATTTTCAACAAACTAAAAGGTATGCAAATTTGCTTCAACCCTGAATGTTCATGTGAGATCATGCATATAAAACTTGTTGTTTCATAAGCAGATATGGTACTTTAGATGCATACCAGGAACACAACTGCAACATACATTTTCTGTGCCCAGAAAATGCTTAGAATGCTTACATCTTAGATTTTTTTATATTCCCCAAAATTTCGTATGCATGGCATTCAAATAGACATGATCTATAGATGGAGTGTCAGCCGTAGTCATATTCTTTGGTATGATTATTGTTTGAATACATGAATGTGGAGGATTGAATTTGGCAGGCCATTGCAATATGTAGGGATAGTATCTCAATTAAGTCTATTTAATTTGACCAATTTACAAGCTACTTTTCCAACTAATGATCATATCACCTACTCTTCTTCCCTTTTCTTTTCAATATTTATGCTTCAGGCAAGCCACTGAAAAGCTTACCAGATCTCCTCCGTGACTACAACTTGCCGGCGGGGCTTTTCCCGCAGAACATAATCTGCTACGAGTTTGACGAAACCAATGGTAAGCTGGTGGTGTACTTGCCATCTGCGTGTGAGGTCAGCTTCAAGGACTCCTCTGTAGTCAGATATGCGACTCGAGTCAAAGGGATTCTCACACGTGGGAAGCTCACAGGAATTGAGGGAATGAAAACAAAGGCCATTGTGTGGGTTAAGGTGACAACTGTGGCAGTTGAAGGTTACAAATCTGATAAGGTCTGGTTTACTGCTGGTGTAAAGAAGGCAAGGTCAAAGGATGTTTATGATACGCCTCGCGATGCTCTCAGAGTATCGGAATTCTGAGGTTATTTTATTAGGTCTATGACAGATTGAGAATCCTCATGTCCATTGTTATCTAGTTCATTACAAAATGATATATTATACAGTAGGACTTGGCATCGTCTTTTTTGTTTTGCCAGAAATGTTGGTACTGGATATTTTGAATTGCTGTTCTGTTCATTCATTGAATGTGAATTGAGAAGCTCACTGGAGGCAATCAAAATTGAAAACCTGAATTCATACAACTTTGTTTCTTCCCCCTTTATTCAGTTGGTTTCTTGTCTTGTGAGTAGGGGTGGAAATAGGCCAGGCGGCCTGTCAGGGGCCTGTGACTTGGCCTGGCCTATTTCCAAATTAAAACAGGCTCAGGCCTTTAAAAAAGGCCTGTTTCTCTTAAAAGGCCAGGCTCAGGCTCTTTAATAAGCCTGTTAAGCCTGTTAAGCGGCCTGGGCCTGTTATATTTTTTTAAAAAATATTATAATTATAAATTTATAATTAACTTTTTTAAAATAATACCATATTTTGATTAATATTGTAATATGCCTAATACCACATTTTTATCCTGAATAAGACCATGTTTGGATTACTCTTCAATATACCTTGAATGATGATTTCTCTAATATGCACTTTGTTATTCGTTCAAATCCTACTGCCCGATGATGATTTCGTGTTTGTCATTTTTGACTTTTATTTACCTATACAAAACTACTTAATTTTTCTAATGTACATCACCAACAAGTGACAGCAGAAATAACCCCTCTATGAATTTGATTTCTGTTTATCCCTTGTATTGTGACTATTTTAACTACATCTTCTCCTCAAGTTATTGAATATTTTTCACTTAAATAATATAATTTGAAACATGAACAACGAAATAATATACTACCATTTGAATATTAAATATTTTTCACTTAAATATTTTAGATAATTTGGATTGAGTTATTATAATTTTGAGTTGATTTAAATATGTTTAAATTTTTTTTAAAAAAATACAGGCTTCTTAATAGGTTTCAGGCCAGGCCAGGCTTTTGCACAGGCCAGGCTTAGGCTGAATTAAGGCCTATCACAGGCCACAGGCCAGGCTCAGGCCAACAAGCTTCAATACAGGCCTGGCCTGTTAAGGGTAAGGCCTGGCCTGTTTCCACTCCTACTTGTGAGAGATGCTTCGGAAGCCAGCTTCTAGGAGGGCAGAAGTTGTTTGTTCATTCTATGTTTGGATTAGCTGGAAAACAAAATTAGTAGTTGATTAGGTAAACAAAACTTCATTGGCTGGTTTGCAAAATTTGTTGTCTAAGGATATGAAAATGGATGATGTGGGACCTCATTTGGATGGTCACAATGAGATTTGCTCAGTCCAAATACAATTTTAACAATTTAGATTTAAAAATTCCAATTGGCAATTTTAAATAAAAAGTTAGTTTTTAAAAAGTTGTTTGTTAAGATATTATCTTTATTTTTAATTCTATACACACTAAAATATTTTTTTAAAATAAAAATAAAAAAAAGTATATGAGACTCGTTTAGAATGATTTGGCTCTTGATCCTAATTGAAGTTGTTTTGGATTATTTACTTAGATTTCCTTTAGTTATTTAGATGTTCTACATTCTCTTTTAATTTAGTAGCCTTCTCAATTCCAATTTACTAAATAGGAGTATTGATAGGATAAGACAAAATTAAAACAGACTTGTCTCATGAATTAGGATAGGACAAGATTTCTATCTTGCGTCTCATCCCATTCCCTCTTTTTTCCTCAAACCACTATAATGTTAAACTAGAATTTTGAATTTTTTTTCTTTATATTGTATTGTTTACTCTTATTAGACTTTTAAAAGATAAAAACACTTTAAAAACTATTATGCAGAAAGCTCGAATTATAAGCAAAAGGATCATGCCCTTGACATTAAAAAAAATCACTGAAAAAAAAACAAACATTAATATTAATTTAATAAGCAAATTAAAAAAAAAAAGACCCTGTCGTACATCCTATCCAGTCCCTATTACTGTTTTCTCTCTGTTCGGGATTGACGGAAATCAAGACGGGACAAGTTAAATACCCTAGTTTACTTGTACAAGACTTTGTAGCTTATGTTTTCATAATCAAAATATTTTGCCGGGGAAAAGAAAGGAGGAAACAGTTCCTCCTTCCCTATCGAAACGGCGCGCATCAGCGTCGAATGCTCACTCCTATGCCGCCATGCGTTAAAGTTCAAACGGTTGCTGGTCAAAAAAAAAAAAAAAAAAGGTTTAAACGGTTAAAGTAAATTTCTCTTCTGTCGTGGGCTGAAAAGAAAATTACTCTTTTGCACATTACATTGTTGTTCGAAAAACGAGTCGAGCAGCATCAACAAGAAGCAGACAAGATCGATAGAGCGAGAAGGCAGGACTGAGCACGGAGGAGAAGGGACTAGAACTCCCGGTAGAAGGAGAAATTCAACTAACCCAACAATGGCGATTTCTGGCGATCTGAGGGTCTCTGCAACGCTTCCACTCCATCACTCTTACCCCCGTCAAAGTTCATTGTCATCCCCGAAGGTCTGAAACTTTTCTCGTATTTATTGTTCCATTTCTGTTCGTTTCGTGCTCATGGGGTGAAGGGTCGAGTGTTTTTGCGGTTATAGCCATCTGATTTCTGATAATGTCTTGGAGGACTCGATTAATAAGGAAATTCAATGAGAACGTGTCAGAGGTTTAAGGGGATGGTGAAACCCCAATTCCCTCCCCCCCCCCCTCCTTTTGCTACGTTTCCCCAGCCACGAATCTGGGAATTTGGGGATTTTGGACTTTGTGAAGAGTTACATTGGGTAATTGATTCTTCGAGGAATTCATCTTTTATTCACATGGGTTTGAACTTTGGGGTCTTAGTCACAGATGGTTTGAACTTTGGGGTCTTTGTCATCTCTCTATTTTCGTCTGTTGATGGTAGATGGCAGGCCTGGTTAGAGCAGTTTAACTAGTTATTCTTTCTATTGAAATTGCAGTATCGCTTGCAAGTGAGGTGTTATTGTCAAATTAAACTTGAAGGGGCAAAATAAAACGAAAGATGAGATATGCAATATTTGGGATGGTTGCTGAGGAAATTTTATATAAGTTTTTGCAATCTTCTATTATTTTGTGCATTTAAGTATCTTGTTGCAGGAGTTCTAGCTGTTTACCTTGTCAGTGACGAAATTTTGTTCTGTTATGTATGGGGCAAGAATGAGATGAAGTATGAGTCTATGTTCACCAAGCCTGTATTAATTGATGGCCTTAAGCTATGTTACAGAGCTGGCACTTGTTAATATCGTTGGGAAAATCTTTGTTTGCATGCACAGAGATGTCCTTGTTTTGCTTATTTATCATGCATTTTGAGGAAAAAAAGATGAACTTTGTGAAAGATGTGCCAGATGTTACATAATGTCTCTGCCATGGGCTCTTTGTGAAATCCTGCGTGTATCAAGCATATATTCGTTTGTCCTTTTTTTTTTAAATTTAAATCTTGGGTTGAAAGTGATGGAGGAATCTGATAAACTGACTTGCATGAGTTGTAATTTAAGGACCCTGTAAATGTCTGAGAGTTTGCCATTATACTTGATGGAATCAGATTCAGAACTGTGTACTTGGACATTCCCCAATTTGTGCTTGGATGCTTAGTATGTTTAAAGACTATGAAATACATATTCTACTTAAAGGAAAGAGATTCATAATTTTTCATCAGGTGGTTTTACATGGGTGCCATTGCTTAAGTGCTGCATTGGTTATTATGGAAGATTGAAGGATATAAAAGAAAACTAAGGGCCTGTTTGGGTATCCCCAAACCGTGGTTTCAGAAGCACTTTTCTGCAAAACGAGATAATCTCCTCCACATATTTACTTCGTAATCCGTAAAAGCACTTCTGGAACCATGGTTTGGTTTCTATCCAAACACACCCTAAAACCTCATCATGTAAATGTCAAAACATAACAGCATTTGCACAGTGAAAATGTCTTCACCTGCTTTATTCCTTAGCTTTTCTGTTTTATAGGTAGACTTCTCTAGTTCCTTGAATGGGGCATCCAGCATCACTGAATTCACACCAAAGTATCCCAGCATGGCAATTAAACATCATGGTATGCGCAGTCAGTGGAAGCCAGTTTCTGGAGTCAGTGGAGATCGTAATGCATCACCAAAATTTGCTACCCAAGAAGCTGAGAATTTTCTCCTTGATGCTATTAACATGAGCTTTTTTGAACGATTAAGCTTGGCTTGGAAAATAGTTTTCCCATCAGCAGTATCTAAAAAAAGCTCAAATGCTAGGATTGCCAAGCAGCGTCTAAAGATGATCTTGTTTTCTGATCGATGTGAAGTAAGCGACGAGGCAAAGCGCAAAATTGTTAACAACATTGTGCGTGCTTTGTCTGACTTTGTGGAAATAGAATCACAGGACAAAGTACAGTTGAGTGTTTCTGCTGATACCGATATTGGAACTATTTACTCTGTGACGGTGCCTGTCCGGCGTGTTAAGCCAGAATATCAAGATCTGGATGAATATGGGACAATAACAAACATTGAGTACAAGGATGTTGGAGATAGTTCAGGTTCCGTTGATGTTAGATTTGATTTTTATGTTCCAGATGAGAGGTCTTGATGTCTGAACTGAAAGCTTGTTTCACAAACTATTGATCAATTTGTGTTAGGAATTTTTACTAGTTTAGCTAAGTTGTAACCGTGTATATATTTGAGACTTGAGTAAGAGAAGACTAGCAGCTTTTGAGTTTTGATTATACCACCTTTATTTTGTTTGGTTTGGTGCGTAGCTGAGCTAAAAATGACTTGTTATTTGCAATGAGATTTATGATAAGTTTTTCTTTGAAGTCATTAGTATGGATAATGTGACCCTCCTCCTTCTGTTAAATTCAATTCCTGCTGGTTATAACTGATGTTATCTATGTAGCACAATAGCGAATTGGCATATTAGTCTTCTTAAGAATGGAGTTCAGGGGAGAAAATTTTAGTTTTTCTTCCGCATATTACCTGGTCTTGTTCATATTCAGAGGAAACATTTTAAATCTATACTTGTTCAATTTTAATTTTTATCTCATAATTGCCGTTTGGGTGCATCATAAGGATACGATGAGACATGAAAGCTTAAGCCCTCATCTTGTTACAAGAGAAAAATGTTTTTAATTATTTACTGTTGTGAATCTCAAATAATTTAGTCTTTGAAAATTCTTTTATTATTCAGTAATCTCTAATCAACTAAAAACTCAACTGATATTAAAGGATGCATGCCTTTGTTCAAAAGGGTTAATGGCTTAATGCCTAAGATCTGTATATAATAGAGAAATTACAGTAGGTCGGACAAATCATTTTTCATGTTTTGAATATTATAAGTGCGGACGTCTATTCCTCTCTTTCTCTTCAACTTCATCACATAACTTCTATTCTTGCTGGGTATTATTCCTTCGCTTCATTACTCTTCTATTATACTTTTAATCTTATAACTCATCTCCCACCTACATTCATGTAGTTTATGCTCTACTATTTATAATTTAAAGATAAGTATAACCTATATGTAAGGCTATGCTTATAAATAGAACATATCATTGTATTGTGATATAAGTAAAGCAAGTAAAGGAATACAACGTACTTCTCTTATTTTCTTGTCTTCATTTCTTTTCTACTTTACTTTTTTTGGTAACTCATTTTATAACATATTGGACATTATTGTAGAGGATTCATAATAGATATCTCGTTTTCTCTTTTGTGATAGATATATAATAGCCTAAGAGTTATTTAAAAACTATACTTATTTTTTTAATAATTAAACCGTACTAAAATATATAAAAGTTCAATAACAAAAATAGTTACACAATGATGTGTGTGGACAAAAATTAAAACAAATAGAAAAAGATTGTAAGAAACCGAAAGAGAGCTGAACTATTTAAAACTTATAAATAATAAATTTTTCAACAAACTAATCATCAGCACCCATTTTTTTCCGTCGAGCCGGCTTAATCTAAATTAGTTTTCTTCCCGAACAAAGAATACGACAGTTTTAAAAAACGGGAATTGAACCCGACGTGAATCGAACACGCAACCTTCTGATCTGGAGTCAGACGCGCTACCATTGCGCCACGGATCCGCTGGGTGGGGTGGTGCTTGTCTTTTATTTAATAACTAATGATTAATTGGAATTTCAAATTTCCCCCTATTCAGGAAATTGGCATTCTTGGCGCCAATCACAGTTCGAACTTCGAATTGGGCAATTTCTCGGTTGGTGCACAGAGTATTGTCTCTTCTGCGGGGGAAGAATGAAGAAAGACTACCTGGAATTGCAGTTAGAAAACCCAATTGGCGATGCTATCTCCAGGATTCAGTTCGCCCCTAACTGTAGCAATCTACTCATATCTTCATGGGACTCCGTAAGTTCGAATCTGTTTTTCTTCAGTCCCAATTTCTCTTAATGTGTTGAGTTTTTCTGAGTTAAGCTTTGGATTTCTGAAACCGCTGGAAGTTCCTGGTCTCTGATTGACGAATTTCTTGCAGAGCCTTCGCTTATACGACGTGGACAATTCTGTGCTTAGATTAGAAGCCCCTTCAGAAGCGGCGCTTCTGGATTGTTGTTTCCAGGACGACTTGGTTGCTTTCGCCGCTGGTTCTGATGGATTAATTCGAAGGTCTCATTTTTATTTTTAAAAAAATTTATCCATGGTATAGCTGTTTATTTATTGCTAATACTCAGCGTTAATGATGTTTTCGGGCATTTAATTTGTCTTCATGATTAGAAATTAATAACTTTTTAAGACTTCTGATATCATTTTTTTACCTGAAAATGCTTCATATATTAGTCAAAATAGTACGTCAGCACCGAAACATAGCAACCTGGGAATATTCAAACGACAGAGGGGCAGCACAAAAGATATGCTCACCCGACCCAACTTTCCTCACGAGCCAAACCTTCATCTCCAGTTGAGACAGTTTAGACGGAAATAAGTCCATCCAATAGTTTAGAGGAGGAGATGGCCAATGCGCCCATCCAGTAGGACACACCTCTTTACCAATGCCTATGGCAATGTAGTCTGCTGCATGGTTCCTCTTTCGAGGAGTTGGAGAATAGGAGAATCTAGTCACAGAAAGAATGCTATCCAAAACTTCCTTGCATCAGACTGCTATACTGTCATTCACAATAATCAATTACTTCATCCAAGGAGGGGAAGATGTCAGCATTATCACTTTTAAGAATGCTGTTCTTGCAGATCCTGTGATCGTTGGTGGGCTAACGTGCTAAACGCATGAATTAACTATTTCTTGCTGCCATCTTCCAATAGTGAGAAAAGACTTTAACTTCATTCATCCTTTCTTCACAGTTGGCATCCCAAAATTCTTGGATGTTCTTAGAAGTAGTGTAAATAGTTTTGCATGGGTCAGGCTGTTTAGAGTTAAACACAGCATCATTCCTTTCTTTAATAGAGACCAACATAGCCACATTACAAATGCTTTCCCATAATAGTCTAGTAAGCTGTTTTTCATCGTCATATCAAAGCACCAGCCACCAAAATTATAAACATTGCTAGGTTCAAATCTCAAAGCTAAAGAACTCCCAAACCAAACACATTGAACGTGCTTCGACTTCAAACAAAAACCTTATTTTCCGTTTGCAGCATAGTCATGTTTCATTTTATAATTTCATCAACGTGCTTTGACTTCTCTAGAGCTTCACGTCGTCAGGTATAACTTGCATTTGGGAATTATTGATAGAATGGGCAATCATGACGATGTAGCAACATGCGTTGGATATGCCAATGAAATATGTAAGCTATCTCAACTAACCTTTCTACCTTAGTTCTTCGTCTCAAGTGGTTTATGTTCTAATTGTTGATATGATATTGAGAGACCAAATGCAGCAACTGTATAATTGGACTTAAACTAAATAATAATACTTCATTCCTCTTTTTCTCTACCCTTGTCCTAGAGAATTGCTATTATGCATACATTTTGCTGTTTAGAAATGGCAGGAGCAGAAGATAAAGGAAATGTTGCCTCGTTTGTTGTTGCAGAAAGATAGTAAATGTTGGCTTTGTTCATGAAAATGACATACTTAATTGATGTTTACTATAAATTTTGTCGAGTTCTTAAAGTTCATAAAGATAAAATTGATGAAAAAATGGTTTTAGGCAGAATAAAAGGTCTAAATTTGAATGTAATAATTTCCCTGCTTATGTACAAAACACTGGCATGCTGTGTTGTCTCTAATAGTTAGGAAAGATCCGTAATCATTCCTGTTCCTGGTAATTGAAGGTCAGTTGATCACTGCCGGATTTGATAAGTTATTGTTGTGGGATATTCGTATGGAGAAGGCTCCTTCATGCTCAAAAATTCTAGGCGCAGAGGTGAACTCCATGTCTGTCTCTAGGTTGAATCTGACGGTTGGAATAGGAACATCAGTGCATATCTATGATCTTCGTTATTTTGACAAACCAGTTGCATCAAGTGAACCACACAAAGGCACACAGATTAGATGTGTTAGTTCAATTCCATACACAAGAGGTATGATGACCCTTTCGGTTTAATTTGTTTGATTTGAAACAGGTCACACTGACATGTTAGTGCTTCTATAACAAGATATGCCAATGGCACTGCTTTTCTAATTTCAATTGCAGGATTTGCAGTTGGGTCGGTAGATGGGAGGGTAGCATTGCAGATTTCTGATTCTTCTAGTTCAAATGACATTGAGTAAGTTTTATAACCCTACACATGGCTCCTTTCCCAACTTCATAATCCCTCAAACTGCTATGTAACCAAAGCCAAATGAAGCCGCTGACCATGCAGTTCTTGTCTTCCTTTGTTATTCTCCTCCTTTTGCTAACGTATATATGTCTTCCCAGACAGGGATCTATGCATTACCGTTTATTTTCCTATTGCATTTTCTTTTTGTCTCCTTAGCGAACAAAAATATTTTCTTCTCTCTGATTGAGACTATTTAAGGATCTGGTCCATTCTAGGATAGCTGTTTCAAATTTTATAATCTTGCTGGTATTCTGTTCATATCCGTAGTGGCATGAATCTAATTACACGTGAGGGAGAAGGACTCAAGTTTCATGAGCATAGCATATGGATTTATGTTGTTGAAAAGAATTAGGACACAGTTTTTAGTGCGTGACTGCTTGGTTTCAATATGAGGGGGAGGGAATTTTGAAATCTTCGATCACTTTCTAATTCTAGCTCTGTTCAACATTCATAAGCTCAACATGTAATTTCATTTTCTCTTTCCATTTTTGGCCTCCGTAAGCCATAATTTCTTTCCTAATTTCCTTCGATATGTCTTACAGATATTTACGTTTCCCTTTTCTGGTTTCCAACATGGTACGTCGGAAAAAGTTCAGCTTTTCGGCTGATTTTTGTAATGAAAGGTGCTTACAAATTTCCATGTCAAACTTTGTCGTAGATTTATATTCCGGTGTAATCCTAAATCGATGGATGGAAGACATCATTTGGCATCAGTTAATGACATTATATTCAGTCCACTGTAAGTTCCTTGCCAATAACCATATAAACATTATAATGTATAACTATTAATACTTTATTAATTTTTCGGTTAGTGTTCAAGGTGCTTTTGCCACTGGTGACAATGAAGGTTATGTGATTTTATGGGATGCTAGTAGTAGAAAAAGACTCATTGAGGTATTTGCCTAGAAACTTGCATACTTAATCCTATGTCTTGTGGCATTCGACTAATGATGTATGTACCCTGTGGGCTGCTTCATTCGTGCATCTATATACACTCGAGATTTCATTTCAACTTTACTTCCGTTTTTCTCAATTTCAGTTACCTAAATACCCGAATAGTGTGGCATCCTTGTCATACAACCACGTGGGACAGCTTTTGGCTGTGGCTTCAAGTTACACATACCAAGAAGCAAATGAGATGTTAGTGATTACTCCCATGTCCTCCACTCATTTCTTCTTTATCATTTGTAGATTCTGATATTCTGTTATCAATATTAATATTATCTTTGCTTTGGCTTTCTTATTCTATTTTCGGAAAGGGTATTATCATCTTATTATTTGTAGAAATTCAATATTTAGCCTCCTTAATAATGTCATCGAGAATCTAAGTTACACACACCAAGAATCAAATGAAATGTTTGTAATTTTTTGCTTATTTCTCCACCACTCGTTTCCTCACAATGAAACAAAGAATACGTCCAAGGATTCCTCACTTAATTTGACTGCAGGCAAGGAGATTAATAAAGAAATATATTGCTTTTGAGTTTTGACTGCAATCTTTGATCTATTCATTTGGTTGTCAGCTAATTGCCCCCTTCATCTTGACAGAGAAGAACCTCCTCGTATCTTCATTCACAATACGGACAACATCAGTATTAGATCAGTTTCTGCCAGCAATTCTGCTAGTAGAAGCTAAGCTTGCCAACAAAGGTATCAATACAGTTGGAGGCGGAAAGAAATGATCCGCAACATGTGCTGTTCATTCATGTACAACAGAATGGTGATCTAGTGGGTTCTGCTAGTCTTTTGATCTCTAACTTCCCACGCTCTAGCTTGTGTTTAATTCTCTTCCTAGATGGTGCCTTGATGAATGATTTGCAGGTGAAGGGTTTACTTGGGAATTGATTCACTCACTAGCTTCAGTCGAGTCACTCCCTAGATCTAGCTCAAGAAACCAGGCTGCGGTATTATGAAGGAAATGGTGCTTCTGATATGACAGTGAGCTTTTTCTAAGAAACGCATGTTGATTTTTAGTGAAGGCCAAGCAGCAAAAGGTCTTTGTAAGTTATTTTTATAGAAGTACCTTTCAGACATTGAAATTGAATTAGATTATATAGGGGGCGGATATTATTCCAGGTTGAAAAATTGTATTCCTTTGTTGACAATTCCATTCACTCTGTTTCTTACATGTGTACTCATTTGTCTACAATTTAATATAACTCCATTTGA
>NW_021633413.1:0-75192 GCF_004799145.2 Neltuma alba
TGTTGTAATATAAAAGGCGACGTCATAGCTTCGCTAAGATGGGTCAAAAGACGCGTTTGAATCAGGAGATGAAAAAAGAAATAGTAAGATGCAACGCATGGCATTAATTTTTGGAGGAAAAGTCAAGGTCTAAAGTGCAGTCACCTTCCGAGGATGAGCTACCAAAAAAATAATTATGTGCAGATTTCTGGAGTCTCCATAGTTGGTGACGTAAATATATTAACAATGCCGGAGTTGGAAATTGGAATGGTTGGCAAAGAAGAAAGGAATTGGAATAAAAAAGATTCATAACATTCAGGAAATATAAATATCTTATCTTTTTCGGGTCTACAGATGAATCATCACTCCATCAATATAAAAAGAAGAAAAAGTGCCTCATTGTGAACAGCAGAGCCCCACGGAAGCTCCACGTTCAAACTTGGGGTTTTTGCCTTTTCAAATTGTAATTATTCTCCAAGTGGGCTTAGTAAAATAATTTGACTGACGTCAATTTTTTCCTTAATGTACCAATTGCAATCCCAGCTTCAAGTGAAAGGAGAAAAAGCAAGCCTACTTTTCAAGTAAAATCCAAACTCAAACAAAGGCTTGAGGTGAATAAGATAACTTAAAAAGTTTTTTTTTTTAACGGTGCGAAGTAAATAAATATGAAGGAGTTTTATTTTGTAAAACACGGAAATACTAATTTTAAAGTTGATCCAAACAGAAACAGAATGAACAGAAGAAGAAGAAGAAGGAGACTTACTGAAGAGAATTTTGTCAAGGCTCTCATGAGGAACATATTCATACACGAGAAGCTTCTCGGAGCCAAATACACAATAGCCCAACAGATTCACAACATTGCGGTGCTGCACACGCGCCAACAATTTCGCCTCGTTTACGAACTCCTTCTTCCCCTGATTCGATCTCACTGATAGCTTCTTCACTGCGATCTCTCTTCCATCTTCGAGCTTCCCCTGTTCCAATTTCAAATACCCCTCATTTCAGAATACTGTAGCAGAGAATTGATTCGTGTAAATGACATTTTGGGGTTTACAGTCCCAATGAGGATCTTACAATTAGTCAAACCTTAGACAAAAGGCTCAAAGCTTGATTTGAATAATCTGTTTCGAGATTCTCAACTAGTAAATGGAAAATTTAAGCGAGAATCTCGAAACGATTTTAGTTGTAGTTAATTAGTTTTAGAATTACCCGAACTTAACCAATTGAATGCTTTTTCTCAGACATTGCGAGATGAAGAATGAATGAACTGTTCCCAGCTCAATTTTCCTCCCTCTGCAACTTTTCCCCGCAACCAAACACAATAACTAGTAAAATTTCTCACAGATCTTGCCTTGTAGACCGGTCCGAATCCTCCCTCGCCCAGCTTGTGATTAGGATTGAAATTCTTCGTTGCCGAAACTAACGTTTCGTAGGAAAACACCTTCTGCTCCTTGGCGGCAATCCTCTGAATGTCGTCTTCGTTCTGTCTCTCTGTCATCGCCCAGAAAATAGACTGAGACTAACAGAAAAGAAAATAAAGGAATAACAGGAACTGGGTTTTGCTCTTTACCTTTCCTTGAACCGAATTTGAGATGTTTCATAATACTTTGAAGAAAGCTTTTGGATTTGATCATAGTCTTTCTTTTCGCACGATGCCTGAGAAAACTAGCCCATGAAGCGGAAACAGAGGATCAGTTCAAGGAGATATTTGATGTTCGTGCGGCTCAACCAGAACTGGCTTCCGGGAAAAATGAGGAAGCGATGACTTGAGAAGGAGGACAAGAAGAAAAAGAAAAGGATTGAATGTTGGGTTACTTCCGTACAGAAATCACAATAACCTGACCCTAGATGTGAAGTCAGAGACGAGTTGGCCCTTCATCAAATTAAAACGAAATCCCAAGCGTGTTGTTGTTGGCGTTGTGACGCCTGCTGACTTGTCTTGGCTGGTGGTAATCAATTCCAAATTGAAGATAACTTAAATGTAATATTCAAAATTCTGTTAAAATAGGTTAAAAAAAAATAGTGCTACAAAAACTAAGAGATTATACAAAGCCTAATAAAATACTTATCGTCCGATCTTAATCTAAGACATTTTAACTAATTTAATTGGATTAAAAAAATTAAGTAAGTTAATTATTATAAAAATATCACATTTTTTTCTAAAACACTATAAGTATCATTCTTAATATTATTCCTCCTCTCCTACTTGATTATTGTCGAACGGTATCAATATGGATAATTTAGAAAAATTAATAAATATGATAACTAGGTTTATATTTATGGTCAAAATTAACTCAACAATTAAATTCTATATTAAGACTGAAGGGGTAGTAAAAAATTATACAAGTCTATTAATGAAAATTAAAAATTACATGAAATTTAAAGAAAAATCATATTATGCATGAGTATTAACTAACTGCATGATTCAAAAAATTTTATAGTTTACATCAGACTTTTGGCTTTGTCATGCCAATAATCAACAAGTATGCATTTAAAACTCCATTTGATTAATACAAAAAGTCGCTTTGTGGCATTTTATACAAATGAATACTAATTCTTGGAGAAATTAGTGTTGAGAAATTTCAATTTTTTCGGGAAAAATAAATACTCCTCCGGTCCTTAATATAGGACCTAATTCTGAGTTAGTTTGGTCCTAAATATAAGACCCATTTTCATATTTATCAATTTTCTCTAAATTACCCCTATAGATAATCCCTCAACCATAGTCAAATAGAAGAAAGAGAGAGGTATTAAAAAAGATGATTGTGGTGTTTTAGGAAAAATATGTCACTTTTCTTATAATTAACTAACTTACCTAACTTCCTTAATCTAATCAAATTAGTTAAATAGGTCTTATATTAAGGACCGAAGGAGTACAATTTTGGGTCGGGAATGATCGAGGTAAGGGCGTAAGGCTATCCTTTTACAACGTGTCCGTGGGTTCAGCAGTTAGGAGATTGGATACTATCGCGGGTTCGATACCTGAAAATGTCATCGCACTTAGGAATATACATTTGTGAATCTTGGAGTTAATTTTCATGTGACTAATATCATATGCTACTTTTAAGCACTTCTATGGCCCAAATGGATCCTGTGTGATCAACGAGCTGACTAGGTTATGTGTAATTGACTATTATTTTTAGTTTTTAATATAAGATACTGTTTGACTTTTATTTTGATTATAAATATAAAATTTCAATTTACTTTATCTGTTATATTTATATTTTTTTTAAGATAGTCCTTTTAATAATAGTAATTTTATTTAATAATGGTAATTCTAACTAATATACTTGATTATGAATGATATTTTTAAGAAAGACAACGTCTATTTATTATAAATAACTAATTTATTTTTCTAATTTTCTCAAATTAATCGACTAATTTTATATTTAAGATCGGAGTGAGTATTTTGTCAAAAGAAAAAAAAATCATGTCGTCTTCTGATCTCATGGATGTTACAGCAGCTGCAGTGGACCCACGGACACTGAAATGAAAATGTGAAGTTCATATTTGCCCAATTGGCTCCCAATAAAGACACGAGTTTGCCGAGCGAGAAGGGTACGCCTCATCAGCTTCATAAAACTTTCTTCTTTTCCATTGAATAAGCAAATTGTCAGATACGCATACTTTTCACTGGGGAATAAAATATTCATAATTTTTTGAATGAACACAAAGAAAAAAGTCAATTATTTTTTATTATTATCCACCTGCCTTAGGTACGTTCGAATTTGACCATAGGACCAATAATCCGCACCATATAATCCCTACCCAGCTATTGTTAAGCAAATATATTGCAGTTACTAAAAATCAGGTTATGACACACAGCCCAATCCTTACAACAAACACAAATTTATTGTTTGAACTATTTTTTTAATGCTATGAATTAATTAAACGGATGATGGAAGGGAGTACAAGTTCTCATGCATAATTACTACTACGCAAATTGAATGCATTAACGAAAGCAAAATAATTTCATTGCTTATTATACTCTTTCATCAATCCATGATATAAGAAGTTTGGTTAAGTCTCACAAACTAAGTAATATAATAGTTAAATTATTAAACACGTCTTAAAATAATAAAATTTTTCTATTTTATCCTTAAAACATGTGATTGAAAAGTTATAAATATTTTTTTAAATACTCGTTGGCCAAAAAAATTTTTACGCATACTTTTATTATCTCTCATCTTTTTCCTATATTTAAAACTCTCTCTTGTAATTAATAATGGTAAAAGTAAAAAAATATTATTAATTATTTTGACAACTTTTATTTTGAACCATAATTTTATTCTAAAAGAGTTCATATATTAAATACTAGAATGAGTAAATCTCTACCGTACTGCTTCAAAATATAAGCATTAAATAACAAAATCATACAATTCAAAAGTTAATTAAAATTGGTTAAACATAATAATTATGTAAACGGTGAAGTGGGTAGAGAGAGTGAGTAAAAAAAAAAAAGATGAAAGGGAATAAGCAGATAAAGATACAAGAGAAACATAAAGATACAAGAGAAACATATGGAGTGTGTTTGGATTAGTGATGGTAAACTAATTTTTATTCTATCTAATTTTACAAACGTAAGTTAGGATAAAATCAGTCCGTTGGTAATATGATTTATATTTAAGATGTGTTATAAAAAAAAAATAGTTTACCAAACTAAATATTTTTGGATGAGTAATAAAAAAGTACATTTAGATATAAAATAACTAGAAAGGCATGATTTTTTATTATATATTAATTGATATAGTTTGTAATTTGAGAGAAATATTGAAATTAAAAGTATAAAATAAAAATAAAACTCAAAAAACACTTAATTAGATATATTTAATCTACTTAAAGTATAAAAGTAAATTATATTTTAAACATTTTAGATGTAACTAACGTTCTAAATTATCTTTGAGTACATCAAACACCTTAAATTACTTTTTTAGGCGTCTAATGTATTTGAAGCTTTTCTCTCCAAAGCTCCAAAATTCAACTTTAGATGCAACACGCCATCAAATCCAGAAGTCCATTTTGAAGAGTATGCCAAACACTAGCTTATCTTCAAATGGCCTATCCTTGGCCTCCCAAAGGGAGATCCAAATAGGCGCATAATTGACCGGAGATGAAAATTAAAAAAACATGGTAAATTAGCCATTTAAAAAAAATTTGATGCTTATATTTTGAACGCGATATAATAATGTTTCGTTGACTTTTAGGAAAGAGTCAAGTCTACTGCCATCTCTTTTAATGAAAGCAGACAATTGGTTATTAAATCTGGCGCATTTATTGAATAAAAAATTATTTGCAAGTTTCCAATGTGAAACGCTAGATCAGAGATGGTTGAAACTCTTCTTCGGAAACATTGGTTAAAAAGGCCATATTACTTTGTTTTAATTTCTATATATATAAAAATTCATTCATATTTTTATTGCGTTAATTTTTTTAAAAATATCTTTAATTTTTTATAAGCCACAAAAGAATGCATTTTATGGATAGTAGAAACTAATTTCCCTAGTAATGTTAAGAACAGTGATCAAATCCCCTTAAGTAGGATGTTAACTATATTCAATTTTCCATTCATCTTACGTTAATCTAAATTGATTTCATTTGGCCAAAAATATCAAATTGATTTCAAATTGACTCTTTGATTTTTTTAAGTGCAAATAATTTTTAACTTAGGATCCTCATGATGAACATTTCCTCAAAACTCTGTTTTTTTATATTTAATATGATTTTTTTACATATATTAATATAATTTAAACGCATGCACACAATCATATTAATATTAGATTTGAATTAAGGGAAATAACAATAAAAGACTCTAGAACATATAAAATTTTCATATCGTGTGTGTAAATCATATAAGCCCTGTAGAAGGCTCAAACGTCAATAATGGGAATGATAAAATGTGGGTGGAAAGTCAACAACACCCTCCTAATAATACTCCTCCGGTTCTTAATATAAGACCTATTTAACTAATTTGATTAGATTAAGGAATATAGGTAAGTTAGTTAATTATAAGAAATGTGACATTTTTTCCTTAAATACCATAATCATCTTTCTTAGTACCCCATCTTCCTCTTCTACTTAATTATAGTTGAAGGAGTATCCATAGGGGTAATTTAGAGAAAATTGATAAATATGAGAAATGAATCTTATATTTAAGACCAAAACCAACTCAATAATTGGGTCTTATATTAAGGACCGAAGGAGTAATAACTTTACTGAGAATAACAACTTAAGTATTAAATATACGAGTTTACAGTTACAATATTAAATATAATTAATTATTTTATAGAATTAAAAAAGTAATTAAGATGGTTATTCACTTACTTGTAATTAATATGTAGATAATTTGTGATACTTTTTTAAAATTATCCTTTCCATTTAATGATCATCTTTAATGCGTATAGATAAAAAAAATAGCTTGATAAAATGAAATATTACAAGAAACAGTTAAGTAATAATATCTCGATCCTTAATATAAGACCTAATTGATTAATTTAAAAAGATTAAGAAAGTTAGTTATTTGTAATAAATATATATTGTCTTTCCTAAAATATCCTTATTAATTATGTGTGTTTAAATTACAAATTTATAGTAACTTCTTAGTACTAGTATATACAACCAGTATAGTGATTACTTGAGAAAAAAATTGATAAATACTGAAAACAAAGTGAATTGAAGTCTTATATCTAGAATCATATTAAAAGTCAAACTAGCTTTATATTAAGATTAGAGGTAGTATATAATATAAGAAGGAATTAGGGCTTGATGAAGTAGATAATATGACAGGATCACAAACAACATATATTAAAATATACTCTTACTATCCTTTCCAATAAAATTAAACTAATAATTAACATGATGTATAAAATCTATACATTCTACCCTACACACACACATGCACAATCATCATCGTCCTTCACTCCCAAGAAGGTGATGATGATGGACGCAAACCACCAAAATTTTGGGCTTATTACATGTTACCCAAGACCCAAAAAGATCAAAGGCAGACTTGATTTTGTTGTCCACCACTCTCATTAACACTAGACCATGCAGGATTCTTCCCCTTCCCATCAGGGAACCTCCTTTGACATTTTTGTTCAAAAGTTTAGAAGCCATATGATTAATAGTTTCCCTTATCTAGCTGGCCCATGTATTCATGTACTTCTTCAGTTGAACTTGTGGATCATCATCAACATTACTATGCCTGTATGCACTTAACAAATTTCCAAATCAACAAAATGCTGTCCCAGATGAGCAATAAAGAAAAAAGGAAAACATAGTTGAGCACAGAACCTCACCTATTATCCTTGTAGCAAAAATGAGCAAGAACTAGTTATACAGCAAGATCGCTCATGTTCTTAAGTCGGAGATCCACATTCCTCAGATCATGAAGATACTGCAAAATCTCTTGAAGAAGGTCTAAGCCTTTGTCCCCTTTCCTCACGGAACTGATACAGTGCTTTAGAAACTCTCTATCAGCCTCTAGTGCTTGTAATCTCTCATAAACATCATCCAATTCTTCCTCTAAATCAGCCTCTTCCATTGAAATATTTTCCACTGAGTTCAAATTCAAATCCGTCCCATTCTCTTCTTTTCCTATTGCATCAAAAATTGGAAGAAGCCTCTTGCCTTTTTGACCCATGATTTTCCTCCCACCATTGATGTAGGAATGACCATTTGCAAATCCATTCACATGGTTATAGTATCCATTTCCATTCTCATGACAAACATCTTCTTCATGATTCAGCTTGACAAGCTTTCTTTCCAGCACCTTGAGCTGTTCTAGAATTGACAACCTCTCTTCCTCAAAGTTTGCGAGAGATTCCTCCAAGTAGAGGACAGCATCTACAGGCGTATTCGTGTTCTGTTCGCCATAGAATCCATTCTCTTCCTTTGCTTCTTGATTCAAATCTACAGATAGACCATCACTATCTTCCTCATTGCTGCAAGAAACTGATGAGTTTGAGTTAGTTACATCTCTTCTTGACATTGTTGATTTTTCTTTAACCTCCAATTCCTGAAACTTCTTTCTGTATGTTTCGAGCTCTCTTTCTAGATCTTGCTTCTCCTTCTCCCTTCTAACCATTAGATCATTCAGAAGCTGCAATGCTTCCTGATCATACTCGGATTGTTCTTCCATCATTCTTTGGTACTGAAGAGCTTCCATCTGCATAGCTGCTTTCTCTTCCTGAAGCCTATTTATCATTGCCAATGTCTGATTCGCTGCTACAGCAGACGCACTTCTCTCTTCTTCTAGTTCTGCATATGCACTACTCAAGGCCTTCCTTTCAGCTTTCAATGCTGATTTTAGCTTCTCAATGGTGAGCTCGCCGGGTTCTATATCGCTTATGGTGCTGCTTCCATCCAAGGATTCTTCTGTTCCTGATTCTTTCCTCTCTACAGAAGCGGGAGTATCAGGAATTTTCTCCGCTTCATTCTCATTGAAATCCAAAGATGATTCCAAATGGTTCCTTAGTACTTTTGGCATGCTTGTCTCAACTGACATGGTTTGAAATTCTACAAACTCCTCATCTTTATCACCACCTAGTTGTTTACATTTCAGAATGAAAAGAAGAAACTCAATAAAAAATGCGGGCTGAGATTTTTGAAAGTTTATGGGGGAAAGATTAAAAACGAAAAAAGAGTAAACAATCCCTTTCCACCTTATCACTCTAGAAACATCACATCAAAGTTTGCCATATGTTATCTCTATACGACAAATGAAAGAAGATGACAGCAGATGAAGTTCTAGAAGATATATACTAACCACTTTCATCTTCGACACGAAACCTGACTGCGCTAGCAGATGAATCTTCTTGCATGTGTTGATTTGAGTCCTCCGGAGGAATATCATGAATTTGATACTCATCCACTTGTTCATGATCAGGAATTTCCGTTCCAATGGACACTTCTGTTTCAAATTCATCTCCCTGCATTTCTGTCACTTCTTCTGAGGCTGCAAGTACAGAAATTTTTTAGAAGTTTAGAACTATGCATTGGAAGAGAACTCAATAACTGATGAGTAAAATTATTGTCACAGAAAATTAGCACAACCTTCTCTGCTTTCCACAAGAGCTTCAAGATTGTGATTCCTAGGTTTTTCTTCAATTGATGGACCAAAATTCTGCTCCAAATTTGCTTCAACTAGCGATACTGATACTGACGGTGGTTTCGGTTTTCTCTTGCGACAGGAAAAACTTATCACACTATCTCCCGACGTGTGCCAATTCTCGAAAACTGGTTCAGTTTCCACACCACCAGAAAGCATATCAAAATCCAAAATAACATCTTCATTCCGATCCTCTGATTCTTGACCCTTTGCCACCTTATGACGACGTCGGCCATCTGTCTCTGTGGCAGCGGCGGCGGAAGAATCAATCAGTTCGAACGGAACCAAGCTACAATTATCGCCATGGACGAAGAACTCAAGATGCTGGGGTGGAATTTCCCCAGTTTTTTGCTCACAAGGTTGATCAACATTGGACACCTTGTGAACTTCCATGGTTTCTTTAGCGTTTTGATCTTCATCTTCATAATGATCACATGCAGAATCCGATCTGCTGCGATAACCTTCATCAATCTCTGCATCAACTTCAATTCCACCTTGTGTAATCAGATTCTGCATCTGGGCATGATCCAACGGCTCGACCACAAAACCAGGAGGGCGTAATCTGCTTTCTAAGTGGACCCCACAGCAAGAACACTTCAAAGCCTTGCTACCATCAGTGTCCTGAACCATAACTGTCTTCTGCTCCATCCATGGAAAGAAACCAAAGCTCTTTGAAATTTTAACATAATCTAATTCGGATGATGAAGAAGAAGAGGAGCAATCCTCACACATATCCTCGGATTCAGCGAGTTTGCGATGATTATAGCAGTACCCGAGTTTGGAAATCTCAGAGGCATGAGATTCACAAACAAGATCTCTGAAGCAAGACTTGTTCGCATACTTTTTGGGCTCGACGATGTGCTCGATCCTAGAACAACATATACAAGGCCTTCTGAGGCCAAAGTAATCAGCGAATTTTAAGATTAAGTAAGAGAAAAGAGAGTTCAGAAGAAGCAGAACGATGAGAACCCATTCAAGGAAAGCGTAGACAAGAACCAGGGTTGGTTTGTTGGTGTTCCTGTGTAACATTGTTGCAAACTTGTTGGTAGCCATGGACGAACAAAAAGAAGAAGAGGAAGCTGACGACGAGGACGAGGACGAAGATGCTCTGTTTTATGGTATATACAGATAAAGCTTTTTTGGGCGCACAAGAGTATAAGATTGGAACTGAACCTAAGGAAGTGTTAGAAAGCAAGAGAACTCTGAAATTTGGGAGAAGTGAAAAACTGGATCGTGTGGAAATATGTGTGAGAGAGAAAGAGATGAAGAGGGAAAGAGAAAGAAAGTGTAGGAATGGAATTATAAGGCAAGGAAAGGAGGGCGAGGCGAAGGGAGAAAGAAGATGTGCTTGAGTCAAAGAAAATTAAAGAATGTTTAATAATGTCGCAGCATCCAAGATACAACTTTTTAAGATATGTTTTCTTTTACATTTATTATTTTTATTTAAATTAATTTACTCAGTAACTGATATATAATATACTCCCATATAAGAGTATTTTAAAAATATTATGATATACTCCTCCGGTCCTAATTATAAGACCCAATTGACTTATTTGAGGAAATTAAGGAAGTAAGTTAAGTTAGTTATTTATAATAAATAAGTGTTGTTATTCCTAAAATATTCTTGCTAATTAAGTATATTGGCTAAAATATCATTATTAGAAGGATTATCTTGAAAAAAATACATAAATATGAGAGAGAAAATGGATTGGGTCTTAATTAGGACCAAATAAAAAGTCAAATTGGGTCTTATAATAAGGACCGGAGGAGTATTTATTTTAATTAATTAATTTAGCTAGCTTCTTCAATCAACTCAAACGAATTAACAAGGCCAAAAAAACTCGAATAAATTAAGTAATTTTTATATTAAGCATCTAATAATAAATTACAAGCTCTTTCTTATTTGAATCTATATTTAATATTTAATACTGACCAGAACTTTTGCTGTGCAATTCCATCATACGGTTCTTTTGCTGCTGTGGTAAGTGTTCAATGGCTTGAATTTAATTTAGAACGTGATAGACACACACACACATATAATATATGTATATGTACATCATGTATATGCATTATGCGTGTATGTTATTCAACTTGTTTCTTTTACTTTTATTTCAAATAAAATAAAAAATAATAAATGATTATTAAAAATAAAAATTAAAAGATATATAAAATATGAATGATCTTTTTTGGGACAAACAATATAAATTTTATGGGTTGGATTTCAATAATTTTATAAAATAATTGAAAAGAACTATTATAAAATATATCAGTGTGCTTGTTATTTTTCGTAAGCCCCATATATTTGATTTGAGGGAAAACAATACTGACAGCTCCTCTTAGGCAATAAATGGGCTGGCCCACCGAACCACACACATGAGCTGGTGGACCACTTTTAAAGTGAATGGTGGGCCCACTTTGCATGCACATGTTCATTTCATTGCGAGGGTATGTTTGCTGAGAAACTACTCATTCTGTCCCTGATACAATCTCTTGTACTAATTTGATTTTTAATTTCATTTTAAATACAATATTTTAATTTATTTTGTCTATCATATTTATCTATTGTTTCTAAAGTAATTCTTGTAATAGTTGTACATATTAAAGATTTCATCAAATGGTAGTTATAACTAATACACATGATTAGTAAAAGTACTTTAGGAAATAAAACACTTATTTATTATAAATAATTAATTTAACAAACTTTTTTAATCTGCTCAAATTAGTTAGCTAGTTCCTATATTAAGGATCAGAGGTAGTATATGACCCAATTAAAGAGTTGATATTGATTCTATGTGTAAAACCTATTTTACATATTGATTAATTTTTTTCTAAATTAATCCTAATAATTTTTTAATAATAATCAAGTAAGAGAGGGGGGGAGGGAATTAAGAAAAATGTTTAGATTGTTTTAGGAAAAACATATCATATGAATTAATTTAACTAACATCCTTAATCTATTCAAATTATCTAATTAGATTTTACATTAAAAACCAGAGGAGTAATATTTTTATATCCATATATAACAGAAAATTAAAGCTAAAAAATTTCAGGACTAGTATGTATATTTCAGGATCTCAAATTAATTTTATGTCGCTCATGAATATTCATTTTTAAAAGTTTTAGTGTAACACAAACATATATCTAATTTAATTTAAGAGTACAGTACTGCAAGCTCCTTTATTATATAAAATAGAAAATTAAAATAAGGAGATGACTTTGATGATAAAAACAATATTTATCCCCTTTAAAATTAACAAAAAATTAAAATTTTTAATTCATGATTATAAAGACATAAGACATATTGTAAAAAAAAAAACAAAAGAAAATCTATTACCAAATGAGACATTACTTTTTTATAAATAAAAGTCGATACACACATACATTACTTTCGGTCTTCAATAAAAGATCTATATCTTACATTAAGAATCGTTACAATGTGCGTATATATATTTTGAAGTTCATTATAATGCACAAAATTTGAAATCTAGCTATATACCAATTGTAGGATAATTACATGACTTTTCATTAATCTATAATAGCAGTATAAATTTTATAATAAGTCACATTAATCATAACCAAGTAATGAACAATAAGATCATTTATGTGAGATTCCTTGCATGAAGCTGAGAAAAATATAACTTAGTCGAGAAGTCTTACGAAATGGAACCATAAAAGTAGAATAGAGAAAGATGGAGACAAAAAAATGATAGAATTATTGCATTTCTTTACTTGTTCCACAACACAAATGACACGCCTTATTTATAGGCACAGTCTCACACATAGGTTACATTTGTCCTTAAATGGTAAATAGTAGATAATCAATCTCATTAACGTGAATGGAGGTGAGTTACACGATTAAATGGACAGTGAAAGAGAAATTAATAGTGAAAGTAGTGGAAGTTACTTGGTGAAGCTAAAGAGAAAGGGGTAAATAGACATTCATATAATATTCATAACAAGAAGCTTCTTAAGTAAGAAAAATATAGCTTAGTCGAGAAGCTTAGTAAGTGTCAAATTCATGCAACGGTGACAAGGGAGAGAATGGCATCTTCAATTTTCAGCCAAAAGATTGATTAAGAGCCATCCAATTTCGCTTCTACTTTCTTGCATTCTTACTTCTTGTCAAATCTTTAACGTGTATTGTGGAATGACTCACTACTTGGGTCATCTTTCTTTAATCTTAATACCCAAAAATTGAATAAAGTAATCTGAAGAAGCTCAAATAAACTCATCCAGTCCTTGTTTGTAATATAATTTAGGGCTGCGCCGACTACACGCGACGGGTACGTAATTTTGTTGACCAAAAGTTGTTTCCCAGAATTGATTTATCTACTAAAGTGTTATATTCTCATCTTCTTGTATAAGTTATAAATAATTAAATTATGTAGAATAAGAATTCAGTTAAAAATAATAAATATGTAAGAAATATATATATTTCAAATATAGAAAGGAGGTGGAAAATAGAGAATGGGTGGGGGAAAGATAAGAAAGAATGAGTAGAAAAAAGTGACAAGAGAGACATATAAATAATTAAAATAAAAATGAAAGAAAGCATAATTATTAAAAGCAAATCCATTCAGAGAATTATAACTTATGAAAGAAACCGAAACAAAGTATTAAATAGTTAAATATGTTATCAATAAAAAGAGGGGTTTATCTGTGGTTATGAGAAAGTGTAATCTGAAATATGATCGGATTGAAAAGTCAGATTCAATTGAGATGTGCATGACCTATATATCCTATAGAGATTGAAGGGATGCCTATACCTCTTAAAGGTTTTAATCATTAATGTTAAGATTATTTATATGTCTATTAGTGAATTGAAAATCTATACCGCTTTTTTTAACCATAATAAAATTAATGGGAGAAAAGACGAATAAATTGTACAAATTTCTTTTGAATTTTTCTTTATACGTTAGCATGTTCAATAATATGTAACTTGTTATTTTTGAATTTTTAAATTTGTGCGTAAATAACTTTCTACCGTTAAATTATCTCAGTAATGAGAATATGATACATTATATTATCTACCATTAATGGTTTGTAAGGAGCAAGAGATTAAGAGGATTGAGTTTTCCTTCAATTTAACTTTAGGCAAAAAAAAAAAAAAATTGAAGCCTATCCAATCTTTCAAGAAGCAAAATAGATTTTTTTTCAAAAAAGAAAGAAATAGTAATAGCTTCACACATTGAGATTCATTTACCTTTTTGAATTAAAAATCATACACACATATTTAATTTGCACCTTTTCTGAAAGGAATGCATAGTGAATGTTGTGCTTTGGCCCTCCATGTTGCTTTATTTTGCTTTAGTCAGGTCCACGCCCCCATTAGTTTTTCAGTGTCTTCAATAATTGGCTCTACTTCTTATCATTTACCAGATGCTTCCCTATGCTAATTCTTTCATTTAACATTAATTTACTCTTAACATTCTTTAATGTTCAGTCATGTATAGAGACACTTTCTTTCTTTCTTTCTTTTTTAATCAAGCTGATAAAAATTCTGCTGAAACTTTTCAAAGTTATGCAAATAATAATATCACCCTTAATTTGTTTGTCAATTAATTTTGCTAATGGATTATAGAGTTAAGATGCATCCACACTGCTACAAAATAGGTATTTTATGGTTGTTAAAATGAGCTTTTCATAGCAGTTTTGAGAGTGACGTCTATGTTATCAATGTAAAAAAGTAAAGAATTTCATGACAGTCCAAAAACTACCAGGAAAAGTTTATTTTTTTTTTTAGCTTCCCTCTCATCCTATTAATCAGGATGGAATGGGAAAACAAAGTCTCAAGAGAAGGGGTTTGAGAATCAATCAACTAATAATTTACTAGTAGACCCTTCCTTGCCATAATAGCACTGCCTAGCTTTGCCTTCAACTGCCATATCGAAGCTATTAAGATTTGATAAAGGTAAAATCAAAGACCAAAATATGATAAAATTTATGAACTTTAGGCTATCAAACTCAAATCTAAAAAATAAGGAAAATAAAAATTAGATCCATTCAAGCTTTCAAGTGTCAAAGTATGTTTAAGCAAGGAGAGGAACAAAAATCAGATTTATTCAAATTCAGATCATATTTTTAATCAAAGAAAACACTACTCACACTTTTTCAAACAACCAAACCATAAAAATTATGAAACCCACAAAAAGAATGGAGGAGAAATAGTGAAAAACTCATAAATAAGGACAAGAATATGACACCACGGCGACGGTGATGGAAGAACATAGCAGAGATGATAGAAGAAAGAGATAAACGCTAACAAAGGTAGGAGAAGAGAGAAAGTTCTTTTTTTTTTTTTTTAGGTAGTAGTGCCAACACTCTGAAAAATTTTTATAAGTATTTTCAGTATCATAAAATATTTTGTGGTACATTCAACATTATGAATTATTTTTTTTAGGTGTGTCTAGCATCCTAAATCATATTTTGGATGCTTCTAACACTTCAAATTATTTTTGTGTGCATCCAACACCTTAAACTACTAAATGTAAAATTGTACTAATGAATACTTTCAGGTGGTGGATATACATGAAAAAAATACTTCAAGGTATTCAATGGATCTTAACTTAGCATTATATGTAACATATCAAAGCATTTGTTATTTATACATAACCTAAAAGTTTAGAGAAATTATGTGCATATAAACCAAATTTTATTTAATTTATGTAAATTTAAAAGTTTAGTTCCAAGTTTTGAATACTGTCAGATAAACTATTCTCATATGATTCAAAATTCAAAACAATATTGTGCAACTTAACGTTAATTCAATCAATTAACTTAATTGCACTGCCATTATCAAATTCGTGGATCGAGTACAGACATGTCTCCTCAAAGGGGAGAAAAATCAAAAGACAGCTAGATCAAACTTTTGCACCTTTTGATGAACCAATTAATTTGAACGCATAACAAAATTTTTAAACATTCAATATGGCGCAAATTTTACCCTCCATTCAATTTTCAAGCATCATGTATTGATATAATTATATATCCTTCTGCATAAAAATCTTCAATATGCAGTGAATCTACGTTTGCTTGGGTAGTAAGCTTTTTTTATTATTGTGTTTCTTACAAAATTTTCAAACATAGTTGGAGGCAGAAACTTTCAAACTTGAAAATCAGAGGGGTTTTTATAAGTCACTTTTACAAAAAATTCTTGATCTGCGGTATAAGTGACTTGAAAAATAATTAATGCTTATTTATCAATTTTACTTCTGTAATTAATGCTTAAATGTGACTCTTTGTATTTTTTTTCCCTCTTCTTCACCACCTTATTTATACTACTATAGATTTATAAATATTTGATACCAAATATTTGATGGTTATTTCAAAATCATCAAATAAGGGAAGATGCTAAATAACAGAACAATACTTGACAATTACTCCTAGTAACCATTAAGTATTTGTTTCAAATACTTGACAATTACTTCTAGTAACCATTAAGTATTTGTTTCAAATACTCGACAGTTTTAGCCAAAAACCATCAAGTACTGTTTTACTGAGGAATACTTGATAGTTTTTTTTTTTTTTTTTATAAAAGTGTCAAGTATTTGAAACAAATACTTAGCGGTTATTGGGAATAACTGTAAATTATTTTTTTAAAAAAATTCCTAATTCGTTTTGCTGAAATTTCATTTGAAAATTTTACCCTTGTTTCTATCTCACTCGCTCTCCCTAAACGGTTGAATCTCCCATTCCCACCTAATTTTCACACATTCTCCATTGATTTTGTGGTTATCCTCCATTATGATCTTGTTTTCTGCTTTGTGCTTGCCTTTTCCGGTTTGTGCTCGCCTTGTCTGCTTTGTTTTCTTCTTCGCTCTCAACTGTCTCTCATGCTTGCGTTTAGTTTTGCTTGTAGGTCTAGTTTGGTCACTTTTTTTCTTCTTTAGAGTTTATGGGTGGAATGACATTTTTTATGGTTTCAATTCATGGGTTTTTCTCTCCTTTGCTTATGCCTTGTTTCTCGTTTACATGTTTTGAGTTGTTGGTGTATGGGTTGAATGAAATTATTATTCTTCGTGTATATATTTAATTTTCTAAATGCAGGAGGGGCTACTTTTCTATTTTCAAAAAATGTCAACTATATATACTTAACGGTTATTAGGAATAATTTGATGATTATAAAAAATAACTGTCAAGTATTGCTTAACAAATACTTGAGGTTGTTCCCAATAACTATGAAGTATTGGGCACAAGAAGATGATTAATGGATCACAATAATTGACGGTTTTATTGTTACAACTGTCAAGTATTTTCAGTATTTGCTAGGACCATATATGACACCTATATATTTGATGTTCTTTAACCATCAAGTATGGATAAAAATAGGCGTCAAGTATTTACATTTTGTAATAATGTTAATATTGGTAAATTTGGAAAAAAATTTAATTTGAGATAGATTTAATGAGTTAATTACTATTAATTTTTTATTATGTTGAATTAGTTAAAATGACTTATATTGTGAACCGGATGGAGTATCCCATAAGGTGTAAGTTTTAATCTCGTTGACAATACGAAATTTTAATTGATATTGATAGTTTGTATCGTAAATATATATTTTTCGAGTCATAAGACTTGTCTAACTCTTATGAGCCTTTAAGATCTATTCATAATTTTTTTTCAAAAAAACTTTTTGCTTTCGGAAGAAATGTTGTCGTTGGATGCATGAAGCTTAGCTTGATCTTTAGATTTTATTGAACAATCAAACCAACACTAATTTTCAAACATAGTTTTGACGAATAAGGCAACATAGTTTCAGGAAAGAAGAGGATCTTCTGCTTCCAAGCATCATGGTTGTAGTTTTGACGAATGTAGATATGGTGTTAATTAAGAAAAATAATTATTCACATACACATATGTATATTAATTTTATTTTGGTAAGAAAATTGCAAGTGGAGAAATAATCCTACACCAAGATATAATGAAATTGTTTGGTGAAGAACAATTTAAATATATAAAGGCTGCTTTAATTTGGATAACACATGGTATCATGCATCACTAATGATATGAGTGAATGTGTGTCATCAAAAGAATTAATAAGATAGGTGCAAGTGTGACTATATAATGAAGGTAGATCTAAAGATGGGACCTTTTATTATGTAAAGTATGATTAGGAAGAAGCAAGCAATTAAAAAAATGAAAATAACAATTATTTATAATATATTATAAGGTACACATTTTCTTTCCTGGAAGGAACATCAAAGCTGAACTCACTTTCTAAAGTTAATTGACGGCCTGCTGGTGGGAGCCCTCCATTTCTCTTTAATCACAAATTTACTTGTTCTGATCCAAACTACTTCAATTTCAAAAGTGATCGACCCATTATCTTCGAAATATAAAATATACTCAAATCGAAGATTCTTTTTTCCTGGGGGAAAAAAAAAGTAGAGAGCGCAGTACAAAATTTTTTTTTATTTGAACAAATTGGTTCATTTTAAGTTGTTTATAATTTTTTTTTGGTTATTTTAGCATTTATTTGAAATACAGAATAAAAAATATTTTAACTATAAACCTTAAAAAATAAGGAAAAAAGTTAAAATATATATTAATCATTATAATTAGCATGATTCAAATTAACGGTGCGCGTTCAACAAGTTAGGTCCATCCATACCTTACGCTCCATTTCAAACCCTTAACCTTTTCTTAGTCTTCCTTCTTAGGCCATGAACATGATATGCGACCAATAGAATATAAGTTGTTTAGGAGCCCAAAACATCAACTTCAACAACTCTTCAATTTCTAATGCTTAGATCACTGAATCTGAGAATAAAAAGCAGGGAAGGGAAGACCAGAATGATTCATTCAAAAGATTAGGTTATTTGGGTCCACAAATAGTACAACGTAACTAGCCTAATATTTTTAACTGTTGATAATTAAAGATCATAGCCTGCTTTATTGGTAAAGTTCCAGATTAGTTTGAGGACTTGCGAACTCAATGTACACACACACATGAATGAGGGGATTTTTTTCAAGTTACTCAGAGATGGAGGGACCCTTTTGAATCATACAACAAAACTATAACAATCAATGAATCAAATATGAAATTAATCGAAGAATGTTAAGTTTTTGTGTCGTTTTGCTTTATTTTATTTTATTTATTTTGCTTAATCTTATATTACCATCATACACGTATATGTTTCCAATTTTCCAATTCAAATGATAAATGATAAAGCCTATTTCAAGTATATCCAAACTTTTTTTTTAGTAAAAACTGAATACCATTAAGTCATATAAGGAAAAAAAAAAACTATAAAACTGCAACAAATAGGGAATGACTTTCTTCATCTCCATCTATGTCAACTAGGGGAGAAAGAAGGAAGGTGATTAAAAGGTGATTAAAAAATGCAATAATTTTCTTAAAAACTATAGAATATTTTGGCAAGATGTCCCCCATAGAGTTCTCAGCTCTAGAGGTATAATTCAAATAACGTGCTAATTTCTATGAAATAAATTCGAAGTTTTATCTATAAGGTCTCTAAAAGGATGTGTTGAGTCATAACTCAAGTTAATAACCCCAATAAAATTAGGGGGAAAAAAACAAAAAGCCTGAATATAGCTCTTAACCAACATAATTAAGGTCCATGGATAAGCCCAATCAATTCTGCAACGGCTGAGGAGTATGGATACTTTCAAGATCACATAGGTGTGGCTCTTGTACAATACATTATCATAGATTTTTTAAAATTTATGTTGTGTACTATAATCGTATTATTGCTATGTTTTGTGCTTTATAAAGTTTTACGCATACAAAACTCCAATGCCCAATATATAAATGATCTATTCATATATAATAGAGAAGGATCAAAATATATAATTAAATGATTTATAAAGTTTGAACCATATCATTTTAACCTGCTAAATCAATACTGTCATGTGTATGACGACGGGGCTTCAGCGGCCCAGAAAATCAAAGCCCAAATCAGCAAGTTCACAACAATCCAATAACAGAGACAATTTACTGAATAATTCCATTATTCATTCTATGGATCCACAATACATCAAAATAATTCATTCTCATCAAGGTCCATGGCCATTATACATCAAAATAGTTTCAATGTTTTTTTTTTTTGGGGGGGGGGGGGAGGAACTAATACATATTATTTTCACTCCAGTATGTTTTAATTACGACATTCTCTCTATGCTTCTATTTTCTGCATTATATATATATATATATATATATATCGATACCGATTATTCCCTTGGAGGATGCTTCCAATTTTGGCTGATCTTAGCTTCCTGATGAAACGCTCCATTACTTGTGGCTGTGAAACAGCATTCCCAGGAAACGCCCTATGAGCAAAGGGATTGGCTGGATTCATCCACACATCATGTTGCTGATGAGACTGATAATAGGGCGTGTAAGGATCAAATGGATTCGCTTGTGGTTGAGCCATATCTGCCATTTGAGGGATGCTGCTTGATGGAGCAAATGGAATTCGCACTTCAAATGGATTCGCTTCCTGTTGAGCCACGACGCGATTTGGACGGCCGGTGCCGGAGGGATGTGTCTTACTGGAGCAAATGGAATTTGCGCTGCCTGCTGATTTGCAGATCTATATGCTGCTAAGCTGTTATGAGTGAGCGTGTCCAATCCACCAGCCTAACATTCATGTACACCAAAAATAGTAAAATAGCAGAATCTGAATTATTAATTGAGCTTATATGTGAATCCAGTAATAATAGCCTAGTTATAGTTTAGACCTATGTTGATATAATAGTGGGCTACAAAAGACACATGAAAGACTTACCAATCACCTCTCACTGACTGAAGAAATATTGTTACTTGGAGTGGTGAAGAGGGCGAGCTCCCTTTGAGCACCACTTGAGTCAAAAGTTGATGCTGTTCCTATACGCCAGGACAAAAAAAAAAAAAAAGAAGCTACTGAACAAACAATAAACTAAACCACGAAGAAGAAACAAAATTTCTAAGCAGTTAGGATGGATATGATGTTTTTGCACAAAAAGATTCTTACCATCATTTTTGCTGCCATGATTATTATGACAGCCTTGGCATTGGCATAGATCAGAACATGCAATTTGAGCCTTCATTAAAGAAGACAAAAAATATTACTAGAAATTAATTTTGAATTTTTTTTATATGACGATCCAATCATGTCATTGAATAACAAAAGTTTAATAAAAAAGATCAAGATGCAGAATTACCTTATGGTATGGACAGTATCCGTTTGAACATGCTGACTTTGTGCAGTTACAACCTATTCTTGATTTTCCTTGATCCACACTTTTGTTCTATAAAGATCACATTATTGAAATCATTGAGTCCAAAAAAAGAATTGAGTAATGTGTAGCAATATTATATATATATATATATATATATATCTTCAAGCTCATCAAATTGAATACTCACAAATGCCGAGGGATTTTGGCATATAATGTTCTTCCTTTTTTCCATGATAACTGTCGTCTCATATTCCAGTTTGTTAAACAATCTTGGCAGCTACAGTCTTCACCACATAATTCGCCAGAAGCAAAACATTCACAATAGCTGTTAAGACAAAACAAATTCGTATATTAATAATATAAGAAGTGATATTACCATAATTATTAATACATGCTTATAAAGTGGACCTACCGCTTTAGACATTGGCTGTTCTTGCAGTTGCATTGCTTGATGCTTGATGTCTTCAGCCTATAAAGAGATATAAAATTAGCTTAATTTTAAAACAATTTGATCATCAAAGGAAAAAAATAATATAAATTAAAAAGGAGTAAAATTAAAGAGTTAATCCGTTCTAGATTATTCTTTTTTTAATCTTGTCCTCAAAAAAATAAAAATTAATACTTTAGCCTTTAATTTATTCTTGTTTTCATTTTAAATGATCCTCCACGGTAAAAATAACAATAGAGCAAATTACACAAATTTTCAAATTTTTTTTTTGGGAATCACACAAATTTCACTTTAGCTGAATTTAAATTAGGGTAAAGTGCACTCAGCACCCTAAACAATTTTCAGAGGAGCATCTAGCACCCTAAACTATTTGGTGGTGCAATTTTGCCCCTCATCTAATAAAATTGGAGCAATCTGAACCCACATCTAACGCCTCTAACTCCGTTATCTCCCACAACTGGCCGTCTGTTTTTTTACTTTTCAAATGATACGTTATCTTTAGAGTGGCAAAGGAGGTGATTCATCGTCTTCTTCGTGGGTGTTCAATGGGAGAAAGGATTAGAGGATGATGTCTTAACTAGATAAGCTTCTAGTCAATTAAGGTATTCTAACCAACTTAGTTATTTTACTTGAGAAAACAAATATGCTATCATTTTAGTAGAAATAAAAAAAGTGAATTTGAAACAAAACCGTCCTTTCCCAGATTGCTCAAGTGAAGAAAGCAAAAACTTGAGAATATTAGATAGTTGTTCTCTGGATTTAATTATAACTGCTTTCACCCAGAATAAATTTTGAAGACATAGATAGAGAGAGAAGGAGAGAGATGAACCGTGCTCCCTCAATTGTGCCTCCACGAAGAAGATGATGAACAATACTCCCCCCTCAAAACAATCGCCTCTTCTGACACTCAAGAGATTACCTGTCATTAAGAAAAAAAGGCAAATGGCTAGCCGTTATAAGAAATAACGGAGTTACATAGGCGTTAAGTTTTGGATGAGGTTGCTCCAATTTTATTAGATGAGGGGTAAAATTGCATCATTAAATAGTTTAGGGTGTTGGGTGCACTGTCAAAAATAGATCAGGGTGCTTTGCGCACCTTTACCCTTCAAATTAAGAGAAATCTACTGTGATTAGAAATAAACCATGAAACCGGTGTTAAGAGAATGAATGAATGAAAGAAACGAACCTCTTATTTGGGGGAGTTGGCAATTGGATGACTTGGTGATACTGACAAAAAAATCTGAGGAGTGGGCGTTGTTTGATTTTGTTGGGCATGAAGATGTTGATAATTTGAAACTTCCAATTCCAAAGATTGAGAAGTAGAGACGTTCAGAGGAACTTCCGATTCCAAAGATTGTTTTGGGGAAAATTCCAATTCCAAAGATTGAGAAACGGAGACATTTGGAAGAACTTCCAATTCAAAAGACTGAGAAGTAGAGCCACTGGGGGGAATTTGGAATTCCAAAGATTGAAACTTATCAATAGTTGGCGATGGTGGGCAATCTTCAACCGGGACCTGAAATTAATATATTAGCATTTCATCTATATTGCTACTGCACAACAAAAATAAAATAAATTTAAATTTAAATATACACACCCACACGCGTTTTTATAAAATTTTTCTTAGAATAAATATATGGTTCGAAACTTTTTCTATTTTTCCACATCATTATTCACAATTGATATTATTAAAAAAATTTCTTTTCCCTGTGGTGTACAATATAAATAATAAAAAACAATCTAACAATAAGAAAAGGATGAAAAGATTTTTTCAAAAAGTTGCGCATATACAGGACGATGCAATAAGAAAACTAAATTACTATGCATAAAACATTATATATATAAAGAGAACAAGAGAAAGGGTTTCGGAGAAGCGCGCGACCTGATGGCGAGTGAGAGCGATGGCGGCACTGAAGGATTTCGGAACGGCCGAAACTCTGGTTTTCGGTCCTTGTACAGGGATAAGTTGCTTAGCTTGGGTGACTCGGGCTTCTTGGAGACTCACATGTCGGCGGAGGATGCGATGAAGGGATGGAAGGATCAGTTCGCGAAGTGGAATGGGAAGAAATCTACGTCAGATGCAGTGATGGAGGGAGATGGGTTATCTGAGGAAAGATCATCAGATGAGGAGCATTGGTCCAAGTCGGGGAGGTTTCCATCGTTGAAATTTTCCGATACACAATATGAGGCATGGTGCAAACCATTCCGGAACTCCTTGATCGTGAAGCTTATGGGAAAATCATTTGGCGAGGGTTTTATGCGGCAATGCCTGGAGCGTATGTGGGGTAGACCTCAGTCTCCTATTAAAGTAATGCCACTGAGTAACGGTTACAGCATGGTCTCTTTCTTTTCGGCAAAAGACCGGGATTATGCGCTGCAAGAGGGGCCTTGGATGATTGGTGATCATTATCTGTTAGTACAAAGATGGCGTCCGAATTTTAACCCTTGGAGGGCTGATCAACAGAAGAGAATCGCGGCCTGGATCCGCATTCCGGACCTGCCCGTCGAGTTATACAACGTTGAATCTCTTTGGCAGCTAGGCAATCTTGTTGGTTAAATGCTCAAAATTGACCGTACTACAGCCTTTTCAGAGAAAGGTGGGTTTGCCCGTATTTGCATGGAAGTAGACTTGGAGAAACCTTTGCTACCGGCTTTCATGCACTTCGGTGAGGTGCATAAAATCCTATATGAGGGGTTACACCTCATATGCTTTCGGTGCGGCCAATATGGTCATCACAAAGAACAGTGCCCAACAGGAATAGTGGAGGCGGAGAAGACTGGTAGCTCGTCCAATGCACATTGCTTGCCTTCGGAATCCAACGTCGGTTCTTCGATCTCCACCGAGAAGCCGACGGCGGGGACAACAACTGTTAATGTTGATAGCAATATTTTCGGTCCCCACATGATTGTCAAACGTAGTTTCCGCACGAGACTTGCGACTCATGATACGGATAAATCTCAGACAGAATTGGTGGCGAAGAAAACGCTAGCTCAACCAGCAGCTGTTACAATGCCGCAAAAGGTGCAGGTACAATCTAATCAGATCCCGAAAAAGCAGTGGCAAGCCAAGGAAGCCCGTACCAAAGATTCCGAGATCCTTGACATTCAACTTGATGAGATTCAGGGTGTGGATAACAGGGAACTGACATACAAGTCCATAATAATCATGAGAGTGACTGGGTCCCAGCTGGTTCAAAAAAGAAACTACCCGGTTCACGTAAGCTTAAAGGAAAGGAGAATATTCTAGGGGTTAAACTGTTGGGTCAATCAAAAGGCAAACGTGATCTAGGTAAAAATGAAGCACGTGGGAAACTCATTCTCTCCAATCCTTTCTACATCCTCAACGGTGGGACACAGGAGGGACAAACTAATACCAGCAGCAATGCTGGAATGATCATTGAGGCGATCTCGCATGTCCAAGCTTCTAAACTTGACGTCGGGGGGGGTCCAACAACATGTACGACAGACCAGTGAGAATGATACCCAGGTTATTACACCGACGGGAGTCTCCTCCCAAAACTCTGTACCAGTTTCCTCATGAATTGCTTAATCTGGAACTCTAGAGGGACAGGCTCACGTTCCTTTCCTCAACTCGTTCGGGAATTGACCTCCTTCTACAGCTTGGATTTTGTGGCCATACTAGAAACTCGTTGCAGCGGGGCCAAAGCTGTTGATATCAGCAAGAAGTTGGGTTTTCAGTTTTCTGAGATTGTGGACGCGGAAGGTTTCAGCGGCGGAATTTGGTGCTTATGGTCCTATAAGATTCGGTGTGTGGAGTGCGTTTCAAAGAGTCCTCAATTCATTCATTTGAAAATTGAAACTTATGCGGACCAAGTATGGTGGTTTACGGTAGTGTACGCGAGCCCAGTAGTGGCGAAACGTCGGCCGCTATGGAGGGAGCTCCTAGCTCTACAGTGCCATGTAAATGGACCTTGGTGCGTTACAGGGGATTTTAACGCTACTATTTCAGCCTCGGAGCGCTCTCCCGCTGGGGCTATAGATCGCGATTTTAACTCTTTTGTCTTAGACTCAAATCTCAGTGATATGGGTTTTCTAGGTCCACGGTTTACCTGGAAACGCAACACCTCAGAGAGTCGGATTGACAGAGTCTTGAGCAACCCTGAGTGGCTAGATGTCTTTAGGGATGCCTCGATTACTCATCTCCCTTTCTTTAAGTCTGATCACCGACCTCTCCTCTTAAAGCTTCACAGAGATGGTGTTCGACAGCATGGGAATAGACCCTTTCGCTTTATTGCATCCTGGGCGCTTCATGAGGATTTTAAAAAATTTGTCAGGGGTAACTGGAAGAGTCAGGTTCCGTGGACTGAGAATATCCATCAATTCACGAGCGCCTGTACAACGTGGAATAAAGAGGTCTTTGGGCATACAAATTCTCGAAAGAAATCCTTACTCTGTAGACTGGAAGGTATCTCCAGAGTGGAAGCTAGAGTCAGTCTTTCCCCGGAGCTCCTTGATCTCCAACGCCAACTGGGAAAGGAGCTAGACGAAGTACTCCTACAAGAATCACTCATCTGGGCTCAGAAAGCTAGGAGCGATTGGCAGATCTATGGAGATAAAAATACTAAGTACTATCACAACCGAGCAAATAACAGGCGCAAGCGTAATTTCATTGGGGCAATCAAGAATGAACTTGGTGATTGGGTTTATAATGCTGAAAGTATAAAGTCAATGGCCACCGCTTTCTTCTCTCATCTGTTCACGGAAGACCAACCCGCTAGAGAGCCTATTGCTTGCTCAATTACTTATCCACCCTTGAAGGAGGAGGATCAGACTAGAATGGTAAGAGAAGTGGGAGACATTGAAATCAAGGAAGCTTTATTTTCCATGGGGGCGCTCAAAGCACCGGGACCGGACGGGCTCAATCCTCTATTCTACCAAAGCCAATGGGACCATGTGGGAGCTTCTATCTGTTCTTTTATCAAACACGTGTGGAGAAATCCGGATGGTATTGCTAATATTAATGATACTTATCTCGTACTCATTCCGAAAGTTGATCACCCAGAAATGTTGAGAGACCTCCGACCTATTGGGCTGTGCAACGTCATCTTTAAAATTATCACTAAAATCATAGCCAATCGACTCAAGCCTTGTTTGTCTTATATGATTAGTCCTACTCAGTGCAGTTTCATTCCCAGTCGTCATAGCTCGGATAACATTATTGTGGCCCAGGAAGTGGTGCACTCCATGCGAATCAAACAGGGATATAAAGGATTCATGGCTATTAAAATCGACCTTGAGAAAGCTTATGACAGAGTGAACTGGAATTTCCTCATTAACTGTCTCAATGAGATGCAAATTCCTACTCATGTTACCCAGATCATATCCCATTGCATATCGTTAGCTAAAATGCAACTTCTTTGGAATGGGGAAAAGACGGAAGAATTCAAACCCACCAGAGGGGTCCAGCAAGGGGATCCTATCTCCCCATATCTCTTTGTGATATGCATGGAGAAACTAGCCCAAATGATTCAGGAGAGAGTGAATAAGAACGAATGGACCCCAATCTCGCTGTGTAAGCAAGGCCCTCCTCTTTCTCACTTATTTTTTGCTGATGATATTATCTTGTTTTCAGAAGTGTCCATTCATCAAGCAGCGGTCATTCACTCTTGCCTCGAAGAGTTCTATAGCCGCTCAGGTCTGAAAGTTAACGTGCGTAAAACCCGAGTCTCTTTCTCCAGGAATGTGAACCATACCCGGAGGTCCGAAGTAAGCAACATCCTCGGTTTTCAACTTGCGGCAGATCTCGGCAAGTATTTGGGAGCCCCACTCCATCATAGAAGAATCTCTAAAAGCAGTTATCAAGAGGTGGTAGACAAGGTGAAACAGAGACTGTCCAACTGGAAGGCTAACTCTCTTTCTTTAGCAGGCAGGATCACTCTGGCATCTTCCGTAACGTCAGCTATTCCAGAGTACTCGATCCAAACTGCCTCCCTGCCTATAAGCACGTGTGAAGCGGTGGAGAAACATAATAGGTGTTTCATATGGGGGTCCTCCGAAGGTCACAGGAAACCGCATCTGGTAGCCTGGGATAAGGTTTGCACTCCGAAGAAGAATGGAGGTCTCGGTCTTAAGCATTTACGCCACCAGAACCAAGCCTACATGGCTAAACTGGGTTGGAACCTCATCAATCGTCGGGATGCTCTTTGGGTTAAGGTAATTAGAACCAAATATAGATGTGGGTCTGATTTGATACCCACTATAGATCACGAAAGACCTGGTTCGAACATCTGGAAAGGCATTAAAGACGCTTGGAAATATGTTCAGGAGGGGGTTCAGACAACTCAGGGCAATATTGAAGCACGATGGCGATACGACAGGAACGGTGTCTTTTCTATTAAGTCAGCTTATTCTCTCATTACACAGGACCAGCAGGTTTCGAACCCGATATGGAGTAAAATTTGGAAACTCCAAGTCCTTCAACGGTGCAAGACATTCATGTGGCTTTCCCTCCACAATAAACTTTTGACGAATCAAGCTCGAGTGGAAAGAGGTATGGTGACGACCCCAATCTGCACGTGGTGCGGCTCTCATTGCGAGAGTTTACTTCATGTTCTTCGGGACTGTGACGACACTAGATGCCTTTGGTCTTCCATGGTCAAATACAGCTTGTTGGACAGGTTCTTCTCCCTCGAGTTAACGGATTGGCTACAATTCAATATACGGAACCCCGGGGGCTCCTTCGGCGACGGTTGGAGTGAGTTTTTTGCCACTATTTGCTGGCTCCTTTGGTCAAGTAGGAACGAGAGAATTTTCGAAGGCAAGTGGACCCCGAATGCAATGCTGATAGCCAAGGCAAGGCACATCCTCTCAAACCTGAAACAGGCTGCAACTAAACTCAGAGGCAGTAATCTCAATGGTCACCGTGTCACGGTACAGGGTATTAAATGGTCCCCCCCTCCACCAGGCTGGGTTAAACTGAATGTTGATGGTGCCTTCTCCACGCTGCATGGAGCCGGCTGTGGAGGGATTTTGCGAAATCATGTGGGTTCCTTCATCAGCGGCTTTATGTTCCATCCTAACGACGGTGATAGCCTGGCTGCCGAGCTGTGGGCTCTGGTGTGTGGCCTGAAAATGACGTGGGACTTTGGTTTTAGGAAGGTTATCGTCGAAACTGATGCCTCTGAAGTGATTCGCTTGTTGTATCATTCTTCAGATAAGGACCATCATCTTCTCCAGTTGATTTCTGAAGCTCGCTCTATGGTTGATCGCTCTTGGGAGGTGGATCTGGGTCTCATTCCGAGATCAACTAACGAGGTAGCCGACCATCTAGCCAAGAAGGCGCTAAGGACCGCCCCTGGTTTGCATTTGTTCTCATTCATGACTGAGGAGTTGCGTGAGTTAGTAATGAAGGATTACACCGTGGAGGCTGCCACTTTTAGTTAGTTTTGTTTTGTCTCTTGTGTATCAAAAAAAAAATATTATATATATAAAATTAAATTAGTTTTATCTTGAAGATCTCAGACACAGTGAATTACAATTACGTTGACCAGCGGGACATGGCGATGTTGACTTGAATCTTGGGGAGTACGGTCACTGAGATAAACTTCCGGAGATTGAAAATCAATAGCGGGTGATGGTGGCAAATCAACAAGCGTTCTGAAGAAAGCTTCAGTGTAACGTTCAACTGGGTCCTGATCATGAAGCATACTTGAACAAATAATTCAAAAAAATAATTATCATATATTAACATTTGCATCTCTAATATTGCAACGCAATAACTATACTACAAAAAATTAACATTTAAAAAAAAATAAACTAAGATGTAATTGTACGTACTTCTATAATATTAATGGGAAGATTTTCAGAATTCATCAGCGACGGTGCTTTATATGATTCTTCTGTGTCTGGTTCGTATTATAAAAGGATGGTGGGGTTTGGTTTTTAAAAAAAGAAATTAATGAGAAGGAGAGCTTTATAGATCAAGCAGTGATGACCGTTATATATACTTCCAGAAGGTGAATATGCTGTACTTGGGGATCGGAAGTGAATCTGATACCCCGTGTATGAAGTTGACCATAAATAAAATGAAGTAATCTTTTTGTACTTAATTTAAAATATATTCAACAAATTTTATTATATTAAACAAATTTTACCAAATTAATTAAAATTACTATGAAATTTTTTTCCCTAAAATACCCTTGTTTTTCGTATTTATACACAGTTTACATAATGATCTTTTATGTGTGTAATGATAGTTTATATGATTTTCAACTTATAGATTTCAATTGTTTAATGTATTACTAGAATATTTGTACATTCTTTTCATTAACAATAATCCATTTTTTAAATATTGAATTACGTCTCAAAATCAAATGACACGAAAGATCGATTTTTTTAAATACTTGTTAGTTTTTCTCTAATATATAGAAAATTTTGATACAAAATATAAAATCAATAGTAAATCATATTTTTTTATGAAAATAGTAAATCAAATTATTCTCATGATAAAAATAGTGTAATTCGTTGCTATGGGAGATGACTTTCTTTAAGATAGAGAAGTTATAAATTTTCATTAAATTTATTTAACTTGTGCGCGTATCTCGGTATCTGTTGCCCAAAAGATCACATTAAGATCCGTAAGTGATTTTGTTTCGCAACACCGTAAATTAAAAGAAATATAGAATTTCTTCCTTAATTTCAATGTGAATTATCTTAATCGATTAGAATATTTTGTATTCTTTTCAATAGAGATAATTATTTATTTTTTGAAAAAAAATGACAACCCAGATCAAGATAAAATTTTATTTAAAACAATTATTATTTTCTATCTCATATTCAACAAAATATTTTTCCAACGTAAATAAATAAAATAAGTATTTCATTAATTATTATGGTTTGCATTATTCATTGTAGTATTTTTTTTTCCTTTCTCTTTTCTTTTCAGCAATTATTAATTCTATACTAATTTTTCATCATTGGCTTTTAGATAAACTGAGATACATCCCGATATCTTATAGTCATGACATGCAGAAATTTTGTATTTCTGATGATTTTTTCAAATAAAAAAAAAACCATGAAATTGTGCCCTAAGAATAGACTTGATATATTCCTTGGCGAAAAGATGGCCGATATTTAATTATTTATTAATGTCGTATGCGCAGCTTTTGCTGACCACATTTGCTTGAGCAAGATATTAATTAACACAGTTTTAAGGGGCTTGATAACTATTAGATGTGCGTGGTTCCAAATTAAATAAAGAGAAATGGGAGAATTAAATACATTTGATCCGCTGGCAAAATATAAAAAGATACAATTGATCCAAGTGATGATAACTCCCATGAAATTTCAATAACCCAATGTTTTTAAAATAATCACATATATTCGTTCATTTTTAAAGATTTTATATATATATATATATATAAATCCAATAATTTTGTCTCTTTAAAATCAAACATGTTTTGTATGTTTATTTCTTTATGACTAAATAAATTAAACGGTTAATATAATTTTTGGTCCTTAAAGTTTGTATGACTTTTGCTTTTAGTCTTTAAGTTTCGAATCATAGGTTTTAGTTACTTTAAAGACAAAATGATTCATGTTTTTACTAATTTATGAGACTAATTTTTAGATGGAATGAAACTTGAGGAACTAATACTTGTAATTTGAAACTTAAATAATCATATCCAAAGTGATAAAAAAAAAATCTGAAGGACTAAAAATTGTATTAACCTAAATTGAATATAATATCCTAAAAATTCTGAACAAATGAGCTGATGTACGTAAGACGTCTATGAATATGAATAATGCTCATATTCATGGATACAAGCAGAAGCTCACAAATTCTATGTACGATCATACTTGATTGAAATTTTTACACTGAAACCAGTCATATCCATTGTTCACAAAAACAAGCAAATTAAACTTCAATGATTAAATATTTCACAGTTACGTAAATATATACAGAGTCCTAGAAGGAAAAAGAAAGAAGTATTACATTATTAGAATAAGAATTTTGATTTTAATCCATCAAGTTTCAAATCATAAAGGCAAATTGATTCAGATTTTTATTAAATTATGAGAGGAATGTTTTAGACGGAAAGAAACTTAAGAAACTAAAACTTATAATTTAAAACTTAAGGAATCAAATACAAAATGATAGGGTAAATTTAAGGGACTAAAAATTGTATTAACCCTAAATTAAATATAATATCCTAAAAATACTGAACAAATGAGCTGGTGTACGTAAGACGTGTATGAATATGAATAAGAATAATGCTCATGTTCATGGATACGAGCAGGGACACACAAATTCTATATACTATCAAACTTGATTGAAATTTTTACAGGGAAACCATTGACATCCATTGTTCACAAAAACAAGCAAATTAAACTTCAATGATTATATATTTCACAGTTGCGTAAATATGTACAGTGTCCTAAAAGGAAAAACAAAGAAGTATTACATTATTAGAACAAGAATTAATGGATTGTTATCTTGTGGATTCACAGGAAACGCCCTATAGGCCGCGCCAGCAAAGATATTGATTGGCTGGGTTCATCAACTGCTGAGGCTGATAAAGTGCGTGAGCACAAAATGCATTCCCTTGCGGTTGAGCTATGGCGGCCATTTGGACGGTCCTCCACGGTGGACGGATGTCGCCTGATGGAGCAAATGGATTTGCTTGCTGTTGAACCATGGCAGCCGGCGGTGGTGGACGGACAATGTTGTTTGACGGAGCAAATGGATTCGCTTGCTGTTGAACCATGGCAGCCGGCGGTGGTGGACGGACAATGTTGTTTGACGGAGCAAATGGATTCGCTTGCTGTTGAACCATGGCGGCCGGCGATGGAGGGATAATGTTGCTTGCTGGAGCAAATGAATTCCCTTGCTGCTGAACCCTGGTGGCCGGCAATGGGCCGATAACGTTGCTTGCTGGAGCAAATGGATTTGCTTGCTGTCGAGCCATGGCGGCCGGCGGTGGACGGATAAGGTTGTTTGCCGGAGCAAATGGATTCTCTTGCTGTTGAGCCACGGCGGCCGGCGGTGCTGGACGGATAATGTTGTTTGGTGGCGCAAAGAGGTGTTGAACTTGAAATGGATTAGGCGGTGCAGGTGTTCCATCCAGTACCCGCTGATGATTGGCAGATCTAAACGGCGTTGAGTTGTCATGAGCGAGCGTTTCCAATAATCCACCACCCTAACATTCATGCACACCAAAACATAGTCAAGCTTTTGAACCTAAAGGGAATGTATTAATCCAACAAATTCTCTAATATTATCAAGTAAAAATAGCAGAATCTGAATTATTAATTGAGCTTAATTATATGTAAATCATCAAGTAATATGCTACTTAAAGTTTAGACCTATGATGATATAATGTTAGTTGAAAGCTGGTGTGCTACGGATTGTGCAGATGCAAATTTTTGTCCTTTTACTTGAAGCAAGTTATAAGAAAAATCTGAATTATTTGAGCTTATAATTGTAAACTTAAAAGTTTAGACCAAATTAAAGTTGATATAATAATGGCCTCCAAATTAAAGGACACGTGCAAGCATGAAAGACTTACCAATTGCCTATCATTGACAGAAGAAATAATATTGTTCCTTGGAGTGTTGAGAAGGGCAAGGTCCCTTTGAGCAGCAGTTAAGTTAAAATCTGATGATGCAGTTTTTCCTATACGCGCAAAACACATGTATAAATTACTTATTACCGAACAAGCAATATAATAAACTATGCACGAAGCAGAATTTTGAGGAGAAACCAAACAAGGTTTATTAGTTGATCTTGAAACTTGCCCACTGTCAATTCTCTAACACTTCTCATATAATCTATTTCAAATTATCAAACAAGGAACAATATCTACTCTTCTAAGATAAACTGATCAAGATGTAGATGTTTGCACAAAAGATTCTTACCTCCAGTTTTGCTGCCACAGCTATTCTTACAGTTTTTGCATCGGCATAAATCAGAACAACCAACTTTGGCCTTCATTTGCAAAGAGAAAAAAAATATTAATAGAAAGTAATTTCGAATTTTTCAATAATATTTTTGTAAGTAAAATATTCAATAAATTTATGTAACAAAAGTTTGATCAAAAGCTGAATATGCAAAATTACCTTATGGCATGGGCAGTACCCATTTGAACATTCTGACTTTATGCAGTTACAACCTATTCTTAATTTTCCATGATCGACCCTTTTGTCCTGTATATAAAAGCACATTGATGAAATTATAACGAGTCCACAAAAAGAATTGATGGAGTAATGTGTAATAATCTGATCTGTTAGTAATATATATGAAAATGAATACTCACAAATGCTGAGGGATTTTTGCATAGGATGTTGTTCTTTTTCTCCCTGAGAATTGTCATTTCATACTCCAATTTGTTAAAACAATCCTGGCAGGTACAGTCTTGGCCACACAATTTTCCAGAAGCAAAACATTCGCAATAACTGTAAAGACAAACGGAAAAAAAAAAATCACACAGATTAATAATAAACAAGTAATAATACCATAATTATAATATATAATTGGAAAGTTTTGGCAAAAAAAAAAAAAAAGCTTATAAAGAAGACTTACCGCTGTAGACATTGGCTGTTCTTACAGTTGCAGGGCTCGCTTGATGTCTTCTGCCTTTAGTTCGAAAAACAAATAAACAGTTGGTCATCCAAGAAATGAGTAAAATTAATGATTTAATAAATTCTAGATTTTTCCTTTTTGATCTTTCCCTGAAAGAATAAATTTAATAATTTATTCTTCAAATGTTTTTTCATTTCAAACAATCCTCCACAGTAAAAATAATATTATTAGAGCAAATCAAATAAATGTTCCTTGTTCACTTAATTAAACTGAACGGAAATAAGAGAATTTACTATGCTTAGAAATAGACGATATGATATAGTTATTAATTAAAACAATGAATAAAAGAAACAAACCTCTTATTTTGGGGATACGGTAATTGGATGAAATGGTAATTATCATGATGGTGGCCAAAACACTGAAGAGCAGTTGTGGTACTCGGGTGATCTTCGACTGGGCCCTGAAATTGAAATAAGTTGTAACATAACATATTAGCATTAATTTCATGCTAATTAAAATAATATGAAAATAGTTTTATCTTAAAGATTTCGAACACAGTACGTCAATTACGTTGACATGATGATGTTGAATTGAATCTGATGTAGGGTTTGTTGAAGGCACATCTCCGCCAGTAAGGTCGTTCATTGCAAACAAAACTCCTTCAATAGAATCTTCAACCGGGCCCTGAAACATTGAAATTAATTATAAATATATTTGCATTTCATCCATATATATATATATATATATATATATTGCTACTAGTCGACAAGCTAAGCATATCATTATTCATAATTGATATTAGGATAAAATTTTATTTTTATCATAATAATAATTTATTTTCTGAAAATGTTATACTTATTTTTTAAAAAAAAACTTTTGGTGAAATTAATTTTTAAATATTTAAATATTTAAATATAATGATACTTGGTTCACCTAGAAATTATGGAAAATTAAATAAGTTTTGAGATTGATTCATTTTAACGGAAAGATTAACTAAAATAATATGAAAATGGTTTTATCTTAATGGTTTCGAACACAGTCAATTATCGGTCCAAAAGGGAAGAACACACAGTTAATTATGTTGGCACTACCAAAAAAACAATCCTTGTGATTACCGATGGAATTAAGTTGAGATGATGATGTTGAATTGAATCCAATGTAGTAGGGTTTGTTGAAGGCTCATCTCTGCCAGTAGAGCCACTCGCAAAAACTTCAAGAGATTGGAAGTCACTAGGGGGTAATAATGCTGGGACCCCTTCATTATCCATTCCAAACAAAACTTCTTCAGTAGAATCTTCAACTGCCTCCTGAAATTAGAATTAATTATTATAAATATGTTAGCATGTGGTTGACCAGATACTATACAACAACAAGCCTAATCTGATTGAGGGGAGTCAGTTATGCGGGTTGCAAGACGGTATTATGGTTCAATAAAATAAGAAAGTGTATAGAAGTATTTCGCTTAGGCAAAAAAAAAAAAAGAAAGAAAGAAAGAAAGAAAGAAAGAAAGAAAGCATGGAAGTATTTCGTGCAAAAATCACAATGAACAAACTATTATATATACAACAACAATAAACCTGGTTGATCTCATCAGGTGGAGTCGGCTATATAGATTTAATGACATCATTGATTTATTTTGACATAAAATTTTAACCAAATAGTATGAAAATAAGTCTATCTCAAAGATGGCAAGATAAATAATAATTTAATTACCAGAGTGGCATGTTGATGTTGAAACGAATGAGATGTGGGGTTTGTTGTGGGCTGAGCTTCATCGCCATTAAAGCCACTCAGATAAACTTCCACAGATTGAAAATCACTAAAATCAATTAAATCAGTCAGATCATCCATTATTGGTGATGTTGATGCTGCTGGCACACGATGATCCATAGAAGGCAAAACTTCTCTCTTGGAATCTTCAACCTCCTCCTAAAGTGAAAATAAATTGTCATATATTAGCACTTCATCAAGAATTTATAAATATATATATATATATGTGTGTGTGTAAATATACAACCCACCCCACGGCCACGCGTTTTAGTAAAATTTTTCCTAGAATAAATATGATAGATATATGACTTGCTGACAAAGAAAAAAAATATATGACTTAATTTTTTTGGTTGAAAATATTTTATTTCTCCTTATGATTATTCTGAATTTATGTTATGTTGTTATAAAAAATAGAGAATTTATATTATCTTTATATAACTTTTTAATGCGTTGAAAAATTGAAACAATCAGATTATTGTATTAAACTAGAAAACATCAATAATATATAATTAAATTAGATTAGAGATTAATTTTATAAAAAATATAGTTTTATCGATCTTTTTAAAGATTGCAAGAATTAATTACGTTGACCGGCGGAGGCTTGCGACGTTGACTTGAATCCCGTGATGCAGAACTTGCCGAACAGTCACTTGGATAATCTTTGAGTCCCAGAGATTCAAAATCAAAACTTGGTGAAGGTGGCAATTCATCTCTCGTCATAAAGAACGTTTCAATGTAATGTCCGATTGGTTCCTGAAATATTAAAAAAAAAAATATATTACACACACACACACACACACACATTAAACGTGTGTGTGCACAAACATATCACAGAGATACCTAGCCGTTGACTTCAAAAAGATATATTAATATTTCATTTATAATATTGCCATGTAACTATATTACAAAAAGAATTACAAAATGAATATAAACTAAGATGTATATGTACTTACTTCTTCTAAAATATTGCTGGCAAGATTTTCAGAACTCATTATGGATCCTGAGCGTGTGGTATTGCTCTCCGCTTCGTTTGAGTTGGGTTTTGGTCAAAATGGTGGATGATTGGGTTTGGTCACAAAAACACGGAAGGATGTGTGATGAAGAGAAATATATAAATAAGTTCGATTTTGGTCAAAATGAGGGACGATATATAGGGTTTGGGTGGGAAAAAAGAGAGAGGATATAATTTAATGATAGAAGAGAGCTTTATTGATGGGAGGACCGTTATATCGAATCTGATACACTTGGAAAAGTGAATCTAGTATAACGTGTATTAAGTGGACCGCAAGTCAAATGAAATAATCCTTTGGTCTTTATCTAAGACTTACTTAACTAATTTAATTTAATTAAAAAAATTAATTAAGTTAGTTAATCACAAGTAATATGACATCATTTTTCTAGAATACACTTATTATACTTTTGGGATTTACACGCAAAGTTCACATAATGATCTTTTATGCGTCTGATGGTAGTTTATATAATTTTCAACTCATAAATTTCAATTGTTTAACATAATATTGGAATATTGTGCATTAATAATAATAATAATCCATCTTTTTAAAATTGAAACACGTCTCAAAATCAATTGACATTAATTATGAAATTTTATTTTAAATATTTGTTAATTTTTCTCTAATATACACATAATGTAATAGAAAATATAAAACCAATAATAAATCACATTATTCACGTGATAAAAATATTGTAATTTATTATTATTGGATGATTGTTTTTTAAGATACACAAGTTTCAGCTTGAGAGAATATCTGATGCATCATTACATTAAAAGATGCGCAAGTTATTTTGTTTCATAACACTGAATTAAAATGAAGTGTAGAATTCGTTCCTTACTTTCAACATGAATTATACGAATGAATTAGAATATTTTGCATTTTTTTCCACTATAGATAATTATTTATTTTTTGACAAAAAGAATAACAACCCTGATCAAGTTCCGATTTTATTTAAAACAACTATTATTTTCTGTATTCAATAAAATATTTTTCCAACGCGTACAAATAAAATAAATATTTCATTAATTATGGTTTGCATTCATAGTAGTATCTCTCTCTCTCTGTGTGTGTGTGTTTTTGTCAATTATCATTTTATTTTATTTGTAGCTGGATTATCACTTCCATACTAATTTTTCTTTTGATCATTAGCTTCTAGTTAAAATGAGATACGTCCCCGTATCTTATAGTCATGATATGCAGAAATTTTGTATTTATTATGATTTTTCAAATAAAAATACCATGAAACTGTGCTATAAAGATAGGCTTAATCCCTTGGCGAATTTGTCAACGAGGAGCCGCAGTGTGTGTGTGTCAATTGTTGGATAGATTACATAAATAAATAAATATATGTATACATAAAAGGATGGATGGCAACATTTGTTGACCATTTTCTTGAACAAGATATTAATTAACACAGGTCCAGTTAGATCCAAGTGATCGATAATTCCCATCAAATTTCAAATACTTATTGATTTTTAAAAGAAAAATGATTAAATAATCACATAATTTGTTCATTTTTTTAAAAACCTAAGTATATATAAATCCAATACTTTCTTTGCCCAACTAATTTTAAATTTACTTCTTTATGTTATGACTGTTGTCTTATCAGACTTCTTAGCATAATATTATATAAATATATTCTCCCAATTCAGTCATTTTGAAAAGGAAAATAGTTATATTAAAATATTTATATTCACTATGCCAAATTTTCTAATCACACAAGGTCATGCGTATTATTTTTTAATGTGAATTTATAATTAAATGTTAGTATTTTAAAAATAGAATAATCATCTTATGTGATTGTTAGATTATAACATTTATATTCAATATGCCAAATAACTCCTATCCAATTTCAGTAAATCAAATGGTTCAAAAATAAAAATGTTTAAACAATAACATGTTCGTTCTTTTTCGAAGCCTTAAATATACAATTAAAATATTATGGTATTAAACTAGAAAACATCATTAATAGTACCTCCGGCCCTTATAATAAGAACTCATTTGATTTTTATTTTGGTCTTAAATATAAGACCCCAATCCATTTTATCTCTCATATTTATATATTTTTTTCCAAGGTAATCCTTCTAATAAGGGTAATTCTAACCAATACACTTGATGAGCAAGGATATTTTAAGAAAAATAATACCTATCTATTACAAATAACTAACTTAACTTATTTTTTTAATATCTTCAAATTAGTCAACTAGCTTTTATAATTAGGACTGGAAGTAGTATATAATTAAATTAGATTAGAGACTAATTTTATAAAAAATATAGTTTTATCAATCTTTTTAAAGTTCGCAAGAGTTAATTACGTTGACCGGCGGAGGCTTGCAACGTTGACTTGAATCTCATGATGCAGAACTTGCCGAACAGTCACTTGGATAATCTGAGTCACAGAGATTCAAAATCAAAACTTGGTGAAGGTGGCAATTCATCTCTCGTCATAAAGAAAGTTTCAATGTAACGTCCGATTGGTTCCTGAAATATTCAAAATATATATATTAGACGCGTGGGTACACAAACATGTCAATGCTGGAATTCAGAAAGCTACAGAGACAACAAGTAGTTGACTTCAAAAAGAATATTAATATCCCATTTATAATATTGCCATGTAACTACATTACAAAAAGAACTATAAAATGAACATAAACAAAGATGTGCATGTACTTACTTCTTCTAACATATTGCTGGCAGGATTTTCAGAACTCATTTTGGATCGTGTGCGCATTTGATAATGCTCTCTGGTTCGCATCAGTTGGGTTTTCGTCAAAATGATGGATGATAGGGTTCGGCCAAAAAAACACAAAAGGATGCGTGAAGAAGTGAAATATATAAATAAGTTCGATTTTGGTAAAAAATGAGGGATGATAAATAGGGCTTGGGTTGGAAAAAAGAGAGAGGATAATTTAATGATAGAAGAGAGTTTTATTGATGAGACGACCGTTATATTGAATCTGATATACTTGGGAAAGTGAATATGATACGCTGTGTATAAAGTGAACCATAAGTCAAATGAAATATCCTTTGGTCTTTGTTTGAGACTTACTTAACTAATTTAATTAAATTAGTAAAAAAATTAATTAAGTTAGTTAATCATAAGTAATATGATGTCATTTTTCTAAAATACACTTATTACATTTTGGGGATTTACACGCACAGTTTACATAATGATCTTTTATGTGTTTGATAATGGTTTATATATTTTTAACTCATAAATTTCACTTTTTGGTCTCTTAAGTTTGTATTAATTTTTCTTTTAGTCTTTCAAGTTTCAAATTGTAAGTTTTGGTCACCCGGCAAAATGATCTATGTTTTTATTAAATTATGAGACTAATGTTTTAGACGAAAAGAAACTTGAGTGACTAATACCTATAATTTGAAACTTAAAGAATCACATCCAAAAAGGTAGGAAAAATTTGAGGGACAAAAAATTGTATTAACCCTGAATTAAATATAATATCCTAAAAATTCTGAACACATGAGCTGATGTACGTAAGACGTGTATGAATATGAATAAAGCTCATATTCATGGATACAAGAAGAAACTCACAAATTCTATGTACTTGATCGAAATTTTTACACGGAAGCCAGTCATATCCATTTTTCACAAAAACAAGCAAATTAAACTTCAATGGTTAAATACTTCACAGTTACGTAAATATATACACTGTCCTAAAAGGAAAAAGAAAGCAGCATTACATATTAGAACAAGAATTAACGGATTTTCATTTTGTGGATTCACAGGAAACAACCTATAAGCCGCACCAGCAAAGATATTGATTGGCTGGGTTCATCAACTGCGGAGGCTGACAAAGTGTGTGAGCGCCAAATGAATTCCCTTGAGGTTGAGCTGTGGTGGCCATTTGGACGGTCCTCCGCGGTGGACGGATGTAGCTTGATGGGGCAAATGGATTTGCTTGCTGTTGAACCGTGGCGGCCGGCGATGGACGGATAATGTTGCTTGCTGGAGCAAATGGATTTGCTTGCTGTTGAGCCATGGCGGCCCGCGGTGGACGGATAATGTTGTTTGATGGTGCAAATGGATTCTCTTGCTGTTGAGCCACGGCGGCCGGCGGTGCTGGACGGATAACGTTGTTTGATGGTGCAAAGAGGCGTTGAACTTGAAATGGATTCGGCGGGGCAGGTGCTCCATACAGTACCCGCTGATGATTCGCAGATCCAAATGGCGTGAAGTTGTTGTGAGCGAGCGTGTCCAATAATCCACCACCCTAACATTCATGCACACCAAAACATAGTCAAGCTTTTGAACCTAAAGGGAATGTATTAATCCAACAAATTCTCTAATATTATCAAGTAAAAATTGAATTGTTAATTGAGCTTAATTATATGTAAATCATCAAGTAATACGCTACTTAAAGTTTAGACCTATGATGATATAATGTTAGTTGAAAGCTGGTGTGCTACGGATTGTGCAGATGCAAAATTTTGTCCTTTTACTTGATGCACGTTATAAGAAAAATCTGAATTATTTGAGCTTATAATTGTAAAGCCTCCAAATTAAAGGACACATGTAAGCATGAAAGACTTACCAATTGCCTATCATTGACAGAAGAAATAATATTGTTCCTTGGAGTGTTGAGAAGGGCAAGGTCCCTTTGACCAGCAGTTAAGTTAAAATCTGATGATGCAGTTTTTCCTATACGCCCAAAACACATCCATTACTTATCATACTGAACATGCAATATAATGAACTATGCACGAAGCAGAATTTTGAGGAGAAACCAAAACAAGGTTTATTAGTTAATTCTCTAACACTTGTCATATAATCTATTTCAAATTATCAAACAAGGAATACTATCTACTCTAAGATAAACTGGTCGATCAAGATATAGATGTTTGCGCAAAAGATTCTTACCTCCAGTTTTGCTGCCACAGCTATTCTTACAGTTTTTGCATCGGCATAAATCAGAACAACCAGCTTTGGCCTTCATTTGAAAAGAGAAAAAAAATTAATAGAAAGTAATTTTGAATTTGGTATTGGATTTTTCAATAACATTTTTTTAAGTGAAAGATTCAATAAATTTGATGTAACAAAAATTTGATCAAAAGCTCAATATGCAAAATCACCTTATGGCATGGGCAGTACCCATTTGAACATTCTGACTTTATGCAGTTACAACCTATTCTTAATTTTCCATGATCGACCCTTTTGTCCTATAAAGAGCACATTGATGAAATTATGACGAGTCCACAAAAAGACTTGACGGAGTAATGTAGTCCACAAAAAGAATTGATGTAGTAATGTGTAATAATCTGTTGGTAATATATATGAAAATGAATACTCACAAATGCTGAGGGATTTTTGCATAGGATGTTGTTCTTTTTCTCCCTGAGAATTGTCATTTCATACTCCAATTTGTTAAAACAATCTTGGCAGGTACAGTCTTGGCCACACAATTTCCCAGAAGCAAAGCATTCGCAATAACTGTAAAGACAAAAAAAAAATCACATAGATTAATAATAGACAAGTAATATTCCCATAATTATAATATATAATTCCACAGTGTTGGCCAAAAAAAATGCTTATAAAAAAGACTTACCGCTGTAGACATTGGCTGTTCTTACAGTTGCAGGGCTCGCATGATGTCTTCTGCCTTTAGTTAGAAAAACAAATAAACAGTTGGTCATCGAAGAAATGAGTAAAATTAATGATTTAATAAATTCTATGTTATTGCTTCTTTTTTATCTTTCCCTGAAAGAATAAATTTAATAATTTATTCTTCAAATCTTTTTTTCATTTCAAACAATCCTCCACGGTAAATATAATATTATTAGAGCAAATCAAATAAATGTTCCTTGTTCACTTAATTAAACTGAACGGGAATAAGAGAATTTACTATGCTTAGAAATAGACCATACGGAATAGTTATTAATTAAGAGAATGAATAAAAGAAACAAACCTCTTATTTTGGGGATACGGTAATTGGATGAAATGGTAATTATTATGATGGTGGCCAAAACACTGAAGAGCAGTTGTGGTACTCGGGTGATCTTCAACTGGGCCCTGAAATTGAAATAAATTGCAACATATTAGCATTAATTTCATACTAATTAAAATAATATGAAAATAGTTTTATCTTAAAGATTTCGAACACAGTACGTCAATTACGTTGACGTGATGATGTTGAATTGAATCTGATGTAGCGTTTGTTGAAGGCACATCTCCGCCAGTAAGGTCGTTCATTGCAAACAAAACTCCTTCAGTAGAATCTTCAACCGGGCCCTGAAATATTGAAATTAATTATAAATATATTTGCATTTCATCCATATATATATATATATATATATATTGCTACTAGTCAACAAGCTAAGCATCTCATTATTCATAATTGGTATTAGGATAAAATTTTACTTTTATCATAATAATAATAATTTATTTTCTGAAAATGTTATACTTTTTTTAAAAAGTTTTTTTGTGAAATTAATTTTTAAATATTTAAATATAATGATATGTGGTTCACCTAGAAATTATGGAAAATTAAATAAGGTTTGAGATTGATTCATTTTGACGGAAAGATTAACTAAAATAATATGAAAACGGTTTTCTTAATGCTTTCGAACACAGTCAATTATCGGTGCAAAAAGAAAGAACACAGTTAAATTATGGTGTCACCACACAAAAAAAAAAAAAATCCCTGTGATTACCGATGGAATTGAGTTGAGATGATGATGTTGAATTGAATCTAATGGAGTAGGGTTTGTTGAAGGCTCATCTCTGCCAGTAGAGCCACTCACACAAACTCCAAGAGATTGTAAGTCGGCAGGGGTTAATAATGATGGGACCCCTTCATTATCCATTCCAAACAAAACTTCTTCAGTAGAATCTTCAACTGCCTCCTGAAATTAAAATTAATTATTATAAATATGCTAGCATGTGGTTGACCAGATAACGAAGAAAAGAATATACAACAACAAGCCTGATCTCATTAAGTAAAGTCGGCTATAAGGATCACAAGACACGCTATTATGGTTTAATAAAATAAAAAAGTGTATGGAATTATTTCGTGCAAAAATCACAATGAACAAACATTATATATGCAAACACAACAACAAACCTAGTTGATCTCATCAGTTGAGTCGACTATATAGATTTAAGATGTCATTGATTTATTTTGACATAAAATTTTAACCAAAATAGTATGAAAATAAGTCTATCTCAAAGATGGCAAGATAATAATAATTTATTACCAGAGTGGCATGTTGATGTTGACACGAATGAGATGCGGGGTTTGTTGTGGGCTGAGATTCATCGCCATTAAAGACACTCAGATGAAGATCCGCAGATTGAAAATCACTAAAATCAATTAAATCAGTCAGATCATCCATTATTGGTGATGTTGATGCTGCTGGCACACGATCATCCATAGAAGGCAAAACTTCTCTCTTGGAATCTTCAACCTCCTCCTAAAGTGAAAATAAATTTATATATTAGCACTTCATCAGGAATTTATAAATATATATATATATATGTGTAAATATACAACCCACCCCACGGCCACGCGTTTTAGTAAAATTTTTCCTAGAATAAATAGGATAGATATATGACTTGCTGACAAAGAAAAAAAAATATGACTAATTTTTGGTTGAAAATCTTTTATTTCTCATGATTATTCAGAATTCATATTATGTTGTTATAAAAAATAGAGAATTTATATTATCTTTATATAACTTTTTAATGCGTTGAAAAATTGAAACAATCAGATTATTGTATTAAACTTGAAAACATCAATAATATATAATTAAATTAGATTAGAGATTAATTTTATAAAAAATATAGTTTTATCGATCTTTTTAAAGATTGCAAGAATTAATTACGTTGACTGGCGGAGGCTTGCGCCGTTGACTTGAATCCGATGATGCAGAACTTGCCGGACAGTCACTTGGATAATCTTTGAGTCCTAGAGATTCAAAATCAAAGCTTGGCGAAGGTGGCAATTCATCTTTCGTCATAAAGAAAGCTTCAATGTAACGTCCCATTGGTTCCTGAAAAATTCAAAAAATATATATATTAAACGCGTGTGTACACAAACATATTAACGTCAAACTGAAATTCAGAATTTCATCCAAATATGACGGGTGGCATTACTAGAACAGAACAGCTAGCCGTTGACTTCAAAAAGATATATTAATATTTCATTTATAATATTGCCATGTAACTATATTACAAAAAGAATTACAAAATGAATATAAACTAAGATGTATATGTACTTACTTCTTCTAAAATATTGCTGGCAAGATTTTCAGAGCTCATTATGGATCGTGAGCGTGTGTGATATTGCTCTCCGCTTCGTATAAGTTGGGTTTTGGTCAAAATGGTGGATGATTGGGTTTGGTCACAAAAACACGAAAGGATGTGTGATGAAGAGAAATATATAAATAAGTTCGATTTTGGTCAAAATGAGGGACGATATATAGGGTTTGGGTGGGAAAAAAAGAGAGAGGATATAATTTAATGATAGAAGAGAGTTTTATTGATGAGAGGACCGTTATATCGAATCTGATACACTTGGAAAAGTGAATCTGGTATAACGTGTATTAAGTGGACCGCAAGTGAAATGAAATAATCCTTTGGTTTTTATCTAAGACTTGCTTAACTAACTTAATTAAATTAAAAAAATTAATTAAGTTAGTTAATCATAAGTAATATGAAATCATTTTTCTAGAATACACTTATTATATTTTTGGGATTTACACGCAAAGCTTACATAAATTTCAATTTTTAACATAGTAATGGAATATTGCGCATTCTTCTCATTATTAATAATAATAATAATAACAATAATAATAATAATAATAATAATAATAATAATAATAATAATAATAATAATAATAATCCATCTTTTTAAAATTGAATCACGTCTCAAAATCAATTGACATTAATTATGGAATTTTATTTTAAATACTTGTTAATTTTTCTCTAATATGCAAAAAAAATGTAATAGAAAACATAAAATCAATAATAAATCATATTATTCACATGATAAAAATATTGTAATTTATTATTATTGGATGACTATTTTTTAGGATACGCAAGTTTCAACTTGAGAGAATATCTGATGTTCAAAACATCAAACTCCTTCAGTCCTTAATATAAGACATATTTAACTAATTTGATTAGATTAAGGAAGTTAGAGAAGTTAGTTAATTATGACATGTTTTTCCTAAAACGTCATAATCATCTTCCTTAATGTCCTCCCTCCCTCTTTTACTTGATTATGGTTGAGAGAGTATCCATGGGACTAATTTAGAAAAAATTTATAAATATGAGAAATATGTCTTATATTTAGAACCAAAATTAACTTAACAATTAGGTTCTATATTAAGGACCGGAGGAGTAATATATCATTACATTAAAAGATGCGCAAGAGATTTTGTTTCATAACACTGAATTAAAATGATATGTAGAATTCGTTCCTTGATTTCAACATGAATTATACGAATGGATTAGAATATTTTGCATTCTTTTCAATATAGATAATTATTTATTTAATTTTTTTTGGTGATAGATAATTATTTATTTTTTTCAAAAAAGAATAATAACCCCGATCAAGATCAGATTTTATTTAAAACAATTATTATTTTCCATATTCAATAAAATATTTTTCCAACACGTACAAATAAAATAAATATTTCATTAATTATGGTTTGCATTCATAGTAGTATTTCTCTCTCTCTCTCTCTGTTTTTATCAATTATCATTTTATTTTATTTTTAGCTGAATTATCATTTCCATACTGATTTTTCTTTTGATCATTGGCTTCTAGTTAAAATGAATTTATCAACGAGGAGCCGCAGTGCGTATCTCAATTGTTGGATAGATTTTATGTGCGCGCGCGCGCGTGTAAAAGGATGGATGGCAACATTTGTTGACCATTTTCTTGAACAAGATATTAATTAACACTGCTATAACTCCCATCTGATCCAAGTGATCGATAACCATCAAATTTCAAATACTCATTGTTTTTAAAATAAAAATGATTAAATAATCACATAATTTGTTCATTTTTTAAAGCCTAAATATATATAAATCCAATAACTTCTTTGTCTCAGTAATTTTAAATTTACTTCTTTGACTGTCGTCTTATCAAAACTTCCTAGCATAATATTATATAAATATATTCTTCCAATCCAGTCACTTTGAAAAGGAAAATAGTGAGATTAAAATATTTATATTCACTTTGCCAAATTCTCTAATCACACAAAGTCATATGCATTATTTTTTAATGTGAGTTTTTAATTAAATATTAATATTTTAAAAATAGAATAATGACCTTATGTGATTGAAAAATTCTCATAATAGATATAAAAAACCTAATGTAAGTACTGTCCATCAGAAAATTCTCCTCTGGGATGTGGTGGAAATGATTTCCTTACTTTTTGAGTCCTTTCAACCTCCTCCTTAGACAGACCTGATGCATAAAATTACTATACGTTTGATCCCAATAACTCCTATCCAAAAATAAAAATGTTTAAACAATAACATATTCGTTCATTTTCAAAGCCTTAAACATATAATTAAAAGATTATGCATCACATAAATCCAATACTTTCTTTGCCTAACAAAAATATCAAACGCGTTTTTATCTTCATCTATTTATGACTCTATAAATAAATTGCTTTGGCCAAAAATAACCCTAAATAAATTAAATATCCTGGACAAAAAGCTTACCAGCAAATCTCCTATTTCGAAATTGTTTTGAGGCAGAGGAGGAGGAGGAGGTGGTGGTGGTGCAGGTTCAGAAACCGGACAAAAACTGGCACTGATGGCTCCTGTTCTTCAACAGGTAATTCATCGTCTTCCACAGCTGAAGCTTCTTCTGGTCTGTATGTCAACTGAAGCCGTTGATAAAGAACAAGATATCAGTTGTCCCCAAAAAAAAAAAAAGGAAGAAAAGAAGATTTATAATTTTCAAGCAATGGTTTCAGGAAACTATGCACTGATGGCAACAATCCATGCGTCCATGATAATTACATTCCTTAAAATTAATTATGCGCTAACCATTGGTTCATTTGGAACTCTAACCACTCGTGTTGCCTCCCTAATATACTCTTCCATGGTTGCAGGAAAGGATGGTGGAGGCTGCAAAAGGCCAGCGTTGGAAACACATTGGGAATGATAATAAGGTTAAGCAGAGAGAGCATGTCAAATCAAACGTGAAACCACTGCAGATACGAAGAAGTACCTCTCTTAAGACAGGAAACTGAAAATTTCGAGCAAGTTCTAATCCTTTGCAGACTTCATAGAAATCCGAGAGACTGGAAGCCTATAACAACTTAGCACGTTTGTTAGAAAGACGTGTATGGATATGAATTATGCTCATATTCATGGATACAAGCAGAAACTCACAAATTCTATATACTATCAAACTTGATTGAAATTTTTACACGGAAACCAGTCATATCCATTATTAACAAAAGCAAGCAAATTAAACTTCAATGATTAAATATTTCACAGTTATGTAAATATATACAGAGTCCTAAAAGGAAAAAGAAAGCAGCATTACATTAGTAGAAGAAGAATTAATGGATTGCATTTTGTGGATTGACATGAAACGCCCCCTAAGCCGCGCTAGCAAAGATATTGATTGGCGGGGTTCATCAACCTCTGAGGCTGATAAAGTGTGTGAGCACCAAATGCATTCCCCTCCGGTTGAGCTGTGGCGGCCATTGGGACGGTCCTCCGTGGTGTACGGATGTAGCTTGATGGAGCAAATGGATTTGCTTGCTGCTGAACCGTGGCGGCCGGCGATGGACGGATAATGTTGGTTGACGGAGCAAATGGATTCGCTTGCTGTTGAACCATGGCGGCCGGCGATGGAGGGATAATGTTGCTTGCTGGAGCAAATGAATTCCCTTGCTGCTGAACCCCGCTGGCCGGCAACGGGCCGATAACGTTGCTTGCTGGAGCAAATGGATTTGCTTGCTGTTGAGCCATGGCGGCCGGCGGTGGACGGATAATGTTGTTTGACAGAGCAAATGGATTCTCTTGCTGTTGAGCCACGGCGGCGGGCGGTGCTGGACGGATAATGTTGTTTGATGGTGCAAATAGGTGTTGTACTTGAAACGGATTCGGCGGGGCAGGTGCTCCATACAGTAGCCGCTGATGATTCGCAGATCTAAACGGCGTTAAGTTGTTATGAGCGAGCGTGTCCAATAATCCACCACCCTAACATTCATGCACACCAAAACATAGTCAAGCTTTTGAACCTAAAGGGAATGTATTAATCCAACAAATTCTCTAATACTATCAAGTAAAAATAGAATTATTAATTGAGCTTAATTATATGTAAATCATCAAGTAATACGCTACTTAAAGTTTAGACCTATGATGATATAATGTCAGTTGAAAGCTGGTGTGCTATGATGATGGCGGAAATTAAAACAATGTGCAGAATGATTTTCAATTAGCTAATTATCTGGCTTGGATGTGCTCTGGTTAATCATATGGAAGGAGAGGATCAATGCCAAGGTTTTTGAGCATAGAGAGAACCTAATGTAAGCTAAGGAAAGAAGTTGCAGCAGCAGGCGGTGTTAAGAGAATTGTGGAAAGCTAATATACAGCTGGTCAGTTGAGAAAGAGGATACTGATAATATTGGGATGTACAAGGGATGGAATGTTGAAGATAAACTGTGATGGATCCTATGATTAAGGAGAATTGGGAATTAGCGGGAAGGGAAAAGCAGCTTTCTTTGCTGAAGGAAGCCAACATTCCAACATTCTAAATGGTGTTGGAAGAAGAAGAGAGCGGATTGTGCAGATGCAAATTTTTTGTCCTTTTACTTGATGCAAGTTATAAGAAGAATCTGAATTATTTGAGCTTATAAATGTAAACTTAAAGTTTAGGCCAAATTAAAGTTGATATAACAATATGGCCTCCAAATTGGAGGACACATGCACGAAAGACTTACCAATTGCCTGTTATTGACAGAAGAAATAATATTGTTCCTTGGAGTGTTGAGAAGGGTCAGCTCCCTTTGAGCAGCAGTACTGAAATTAAAACCTGATGATGCAGTTTTTCCTATACCCGCAAAACACATCCATTACTTATTAGTTGACCTTGAAACTTGCCTACTGTCAATTCTCTAACACTTCTCATATAATCTATTTCAAATTATCAAACAAGGATAAGATAAACTGGTCAAGATATAGATGTTTGCTCCAAAGTTTCTTACCTCCGGTTTTGCTGCCACAGCTATTCTTACAGTTTTTGCATCGGCATAAATCAGAACAACCAACTTTGGCCTTCATTTGAAAAGACAAAAAATATTAATAGAAAGTAATTGTGAATTTGGTATTGAATTTTTCAATTACATTTTTGCAAGTTAAAGATTCAATAAATTTGATGTAACAACAGTCTGATCAAAAGCTCAATATGCAAAATTACCTTATGGCAAGGGCAGTACCCATTTGAACATTCTGACTTTATGCAGTTGCAGCCTATCCTTAATTTTCCATGATCGACCCTTTTCTCCTATAAAGAGCACATCAATGAAATTATAACGAGTCCACAAAAAGAATTGATGGAGTAATGTGTAATAATCTGATCTGTAAGTAATATATATGAAAATGAATACTCACAAATGCTGAGGGATTTTTGCATAGGATGCTGTTCTTTTTCTCTTTGAGAATTGTCATTTCATGCTCCAATTTGTTATAACAATCTTGGCAGTTACAGTCTTGGCCACATTTTGCAGAAGCAAAACATTCGCAATAACTGTAAAGACAAACCAAAAAAGAAAAATCACACAGATTAATAATAAACAAGTAATAATACCATACTTATAATATATAATTGGAAAGTTTTGGCCAAAAAAAAAAAACATGCTTATAAAGAAGGCTTACCGCTGTAGACATTGGCTGTTCTTACAGTTGCATGGCTCGCTTGATGTCTTCTGCCTTTAGTTTGAAAAACAAACAATCAGTTGTTCATCCAAGAAATGAGTAAAATTAATGATTTGATAAATTCCAGATTATTCCTTCTTTTTTATCTTGCCCTAAAAGAATAAAATTTAATAATTTATCCTTCAAATCTTTTTTCATTTCAAACAAGATGAAAATAATCTTATTAGAGCAAATCAAATAAATGTTCCTTGAGGTTTTTTTTTTTTTTTTTACAACCGGAATCACATAAATTTCGCTTAATTAAACTGGAGAATTTGCTGTGCTTAGGAATGAACCATGGAATAGTTGTTAATTAAGAGAATGAATAAAAGAAACAAACCTCTTATTTTGGGGATACGGTAATTGGATGAAATGGTAATTATCATGATGGTGGCCAAAACACTGAAGAGCAGTTGTGGTACTTGGGTGATCTTCAACTGGGCCCTGAAATTGAAATAAATTGCAACATATTAGCATTAATTTCATACTAATTGAAATAATATGAAAATAGTTTTATCTCAAAAATTTCGAACACAGTACGTCAATTACGCTGACCTGATGATGTTGAATTGAATCTGATGCAGGGTTTGATGAAGGCACATCTCCGCCAGTAAGGTCGTTCATTGCAAACAAAACTCCTTCAATAGAATCTTCAACCGGGTCCTGAAATATTGAAATTAATTATAAATATATTAGCATTTCATCTCTCTATATGTATATATACTGCTACTACTCAACAAGCTAAGCATGTCATTATTCATAATTGATATTAGGATAAAATTTTACTTTTATCATAATAATAATAATTTATTTTCTGAAAATGTTATACTTTTTTTAAAAAGTTTTTTTGTGAAATTAATTTTTAAATATTTAAATATAATGATATGTGGTTCACCTAGAAATTATGGAAAATTAAATAAGGTTTGAGATTGATTCATTTTGACGGAAAGATTAACTAAAATAATATGAAAACGGTTTTATCTTAATGCTTTCGAACACAGTCAATTATCGGTGCAAAAAGAAAGAACACAGTTAAATTATGGTGTCACCACACAAAAAAAAAAAAAAATCCCTGTGATTACCGATGGAATTGAGTTGAGATGATGATGTTGAATTGAATCTAATGGAGTAGGGTTTGTTGAAGGCTCATCTCTGCCAGTAGAGCCACTCACACAAACTCCAAGAGATTGTAAGTCGGCAGGGGTTAATAATGATGGGACCCCTTCATTATCCATTCCAAACAAAACTTCTTCAGTAGAATCTTCAACTGCCTCCTGAAATTAAAATTAATTATTATAAATATGCTAGCATGTGGTTGACCAGATAACGAAGAAAAGAATATACAACAACAAGCCTGATCTCATTAAGTAAAGTCGGCTATAAGGATCACAAGACACGCTATTATGGTTTAATAAAATAAAAAAGTGTATGGAATTATTTCGTGCAAAAATCACAATGAACAAAACATTATATATGCAAACACAACAACAAACCTAGTTGATCTCATCAGTTGGAGTCGACTATATAGATTTAAGATGTCATTGATTTATTTTGACATAAAATTTTAACCAAAATAGTATGAAAATAAGTCTATCTCAAAGATGGCAAGATAAATAATAATTTAATTACCAGAGTGGCATGTTGATGTTGACACGAATGAGATGCGGGGTTTGTTGTGGGCTGAGCTTCATCGCCATTAAAGACACTCAGATGAAGATCCGCAGATTGAAAATCACTAAAATCAATTAAATCAGTCAGATCATCCATTATTGGTGATGTTGATGCTGCTGGCACACGATCATCCATAGAAGGCAAAACTTCTCTCTTGGAATCTTCAACCTCCTCCTAAAGTGAAAATAAATTGTTATATATTAGCACTTCATCAGGAATTTATAAATATATATATATGTGTGTGTGTGTGTGTGTAAATATACAACCCACCCCACGGCCACGCGTTTTAGTAAAATTTTTCCTAGAATAAATAGGATAGATATATGACTTGCTGACAAAGAAAAAAAATATATGACTTAATTTTTTTGGTTGAAAATCTTTTATTTCTCCTTATGATTGTTCAGAATTCATATTATATTGTTATAAAAAAATAGAGAATTTATATTATCTTTATATAACTTTTTAATGCGTTGAAAAATTGAAACAATCAGATTATTGTATTAAACTAGAAAACATCAATAATGTATAATTAAATTAGATTAGAGATTAATTTTATAAAAAATATAGTTTTATCGATCTTTTTAAAGATCGCAAGAATTAATTACGTTGACCGGCGGAGGCTTGCGGCGTTGACTTGAATCTGATGATGCAGAACTTACCGAACAGTCACTTGGATAATCTTTGAGTCCCAGAGATTCAAAATCAAAACTTGGTGAAGGTGGCAATTCATCTCTCGTCATAAAGAAAGTTTCAATGTAATGTCCGATTGGTTCCTGAAATATTCAAAAAAAATATATTACACACGTTTAATGTGTGTGTGCACAAAGATATCACAGAGATACCTAGCCGTTGACTTCAAAAAGATATAGTAATATTTCATTTATAATATTGCCATGTAACTATATTACAAAAAGAATTACAAAATGAATATAAACTAAGATGTATATGTACTTACTTCTTCTAAAATATTGCTGGCAAGATTTTCAGAACTCATTATGGATCCTGAGCTTGTGTGATATTGCTCTCCGCTTCGTATAAGTTGGGTTTTGGTCAAAATGGTGGATGATTGGGTTTGGTCACAAAAACACGAAAGGATGTGTGATGAAGAGAAATATATAAATAAGTTCGATTTTGGTCAAAATGAGGGACGATATATAGGGTTTGTGTGGGAAAAAAGAGAGAGGATATAATTTAATGATAGAAGAGAGTTTTATTGATGAGAGGACCGTTATATCGAATCTGATACACTTGGAAAAGTGAATCTAGTATAACGTGTGTATTAAGTGGACCATAAGTCAAATGAAATAATCCTTTAGTCTTTATCTAAGACTTGCTTAACTAACTTAGTTAAATTAAAAAAATTAAATAAGTTAGTTAATCATAAGTAATATGACATCATGTTTCTAGAATACACTCATTATATTTTTGGGATTTATACGCAAAGTTTACATAAATTTCAATTGTTTAACATAGTAACGGAATATTGCGCATTCTTCTCATTAATAATAATAATAATAATAATCCATCTTTTTAAAATTGAATCACGTCTCAAAATCAATTGACATTAATTATGGAATTTTATTTTAAATACTTGTAAATTTTCTCTAATATGCAAAAAATGTAATAGAAAACATAAAATCAATAATAAATCATATTATTCACATGATAAAAATATTGTAATTTATTATTATTGGATGACTATTTTTTAAGATACACAGGTTTCAACTTGAGAGAATATCTGATGTTCAAAACATCAAACTCCTTCGGTCCTTAATACAAGACACATTTAACTAATTTGATTAGATTAAGGAAATTAGGGAAGTTAGTTAATTATGACATGCTCTTCCTAAAACACCATAATCATCTTCCTTAATATCCTCACTCCCTCTTTTACTTAATTATGGTTGAGAGAGTATACATAGGACTAATTTAGAAAAAATTGATAAATATGAGAAATATGTCTTATATTTAGGATCAAAATTAACTTAACAATTAGGTTCTATATCAAGGACCGGAGGAGTAATATGTCATTACATTAAAAGATGCGCAAGTGATTTTGTTTCATAACACTGAATTAAAATGAGATGTAGAATTCGTTCCTTGGTTTCAACATGAATTATACGAATGGATTAGAATATTTTGCATTCCTTTCACTTCCTAGCATAATATTATATAAATATATTCTTCCAATTCAGTCATTTTGAAAAGGAAAATAGTTAGATTAAAATATTTATATTCACTTTGCCAAATTCTCTAATCACACAAAGTCATCTACATTATTTTTTAATGTGAATTTTTAATTAAATATTAATATTTTAAAAATAGAATAATGACCTTATGTGATTGAAAAATTCTCATAATAGATATAAAAAACCTAATGTAAGTACTGTCTATCAGAAAATTCTCCTCTGGGATGTGATGGAAATGATTTCCTTACTTTTTGAGTCCTTTCAACCTCCTCCTTAGACAGACCTGATGCATAAAATTACTATACGTTTGATCCCAATAACTCCTATCCAATTTCAGTAACTCAAATGGTTCAAAAATAAAAATGTTTAAACAATAACATATTCGTTCATTTTCAAAGCCTTAAATATATAATTAAAAGATTATGCATCACATAAATCCAATACTTTCTTTGCCTAACTAAAATATCAAACGCGTTTTTATCTTCATCTATTTATGACTCTATAAATAAATTGCTTTGGCCAAAAATAACCCTAAATAAATTAAATATCCTGGAAAAAAAACTCAACATACGAGCTGATGTACAACGCGTATGAAATATGAATGATCATGCGGCAACTTGAAAGCTGAGATATGCAAGGATACAAGCAGAACCCACTATTCTATATACCATCAAACAATTATTACATTCTCAATGTTGACTGAAATTTTTACAAGGCAACCAACCAGGCATATCCATTCCAAAAATCATCAATCCAGCAACAAAGAAGTAAAACCCATGCGTCATTTTACTCACTGCTGAATTCACCAAAACCAACTTCACTGATTAAATGCTTTACACCTCCAGGGAAAAGAAAAAGAAAGCAGTGTTACGTTATTATAACAAGCCTGTGCTTCCAAATGGATTGTTATTTTGTGGGTGTGAAACAGGATTCACAGGAAACGCCCTGTAACCCGCATCGCCAAAGGGATTGGCTGGATTCATCAACACATGTTGCTGCCGAGGCTGATAAGGCGAGTAAGGACCAAATGGATTTGCTTGTGGTTGAGCCATGGCTGCCATTTGGACCGCGGGAGGTGGAGGGATGTTGCTTGATGGGGCAAATGGATCTTGCACTTCAAATGGATTCAGGGCAGGTGTTCCGTACACTGCCTGCTGATTTGCAGATCTATATGCCACTTCGTCGTATAAGCTGTTAAGAGTGAGCGTGTCCAATCCACCAGCCTAACATTCATGGACAGCCAAAAGTAGTAAAACTTCTGAACCTAGGGAATGTATAATGATTGCCAAAAATAAGAAACGTGCACTCCTAATATATGTATGCGAGGAAAATGCAAGCCTATCAAAAATAATATGCTCCTGCAGCAAGAGAGAATACAGACCTCAAGTCTGTTCTCTTGAGAAGCAACACTGACAATCGCAATAATAACCATGTCCGAATGCATAATACATTCTGACTTCGACACATTATTTCATACTATTGAAACGACATCATTTTGACCCCTTCCTACAACCACCACAAGACCACATGCTCATACAAATTGAATAATTTCTCAAATTGTAATTTTCATTGACACAATTTTAAAATAATGACACGATGATATTATGTGAAGTTGATTATCCACGCTAATTTATTTTACCAAAAAAAAAAAGGATAACATGGTCATAAAATTGTATACTTGAGATATTGAGAGTCATAATGTAAATTAATTTCACGAAATGGTAGAGACATACAAACTTTCTTTCCCTTTTACTTACTGCAATTTATAAGCAGAATCTGAATTTCATCTCATATGCAAACCAATCCTACTTAAAATTTAGACCCATGTCCTACACAGGACACATGAAAGACACACCAATTACCTCTCATTGACTTAAGAAATATTGTTACTTGGATTGGTGGCAAGGGCAAGCTCCCACCCGGTTGGATCAAAATCTTTTGTTTGAGCAGCACCCGCGAGTCAAAAGTTGATGCAGTTCCCATACGCACAAAAGACGTCCATTACCTGTTGAACAAGCTCCACTCTACGGCACTTCACTCGGTCTTCTTACCGGTCAGAACCCTCCGCAGGTAGCCCTTTCCGGTTGGTCAACTCTCAATGAAAGCACCAATGTGATGAGCATAAGCCCAAGGGGAGAGCCCAATCCCAAAAGACTAGCCTATTAGGAGGGAGAGCCCCTTGAACTTATAAACCCCACAATACCTGTGAGATTCTCCAATGGGACTCATAACACTGGGTCCTGAAATATTGAAATTAATTATAAATATATTAGCATTTGATCTCTCTATATGTATGTATATTGCTACTACTCAACAAGCTAAGCATATCATTATTCATAATTGATATTAGGATAAAATTTTATTTTTATCATAACAATAATAATAATTTATTTTCTGAAAATGTTATACTTATTTTTTTAAAAAAACTTTTTGTGAAATTAATTTTTAAATATTTAAATATAATGATATGTGGTTCACCTAGAAATTATGGAAAATTAAATAATTTTTGAGATTGATTCATTTTGACGGAAAGATTAACTAAAATAATATGAAAACGGTTTTATCTTAATGCTTTCGAACACAGTCAATTATCGGTCCAAAAAGAAAGAACACACAGTTAATTATGGTGGCACTACAAAAAAAAAATTGTGATTACCGATGGAATCAAGTTGAGATGATGATGTTGAATTGAATCTGATGGAGTAGGGTTTGTTGAAGGCTCATCTCTGCCAGTAGAGCCACTCACATAAACTCCAAGAGATTGCAAGTCAGTAGGGGGTAATAATGATGGGACCCCTTCATTATCCATTCCAAACAGAACTTCTTCAGTAGAATCTTCAACTGCCTCCTGAAATTAGAATTAATTATTATAAATATGTTAGCATGTGGTTGACCAGATAATGAAGAAAATAATATATAACAAGCCTGATCTCATTGGGTGAAATCAGCTATACGGATCCAAGACACGCTATTGTGGTTCAATAAAATAAAAAAGTGTATGCAATTATTTCGCGCAAAAATCACAATAAACAAAATATTATATATGCAAACACAACAACAAACCCGGTTGATCTCATCAGGTGGAGTCATTGATTTATTTTGACACAAAATTTTAACCAAAATAGTGTGAAAATAAGTCTATGTCAAAGATGGCAAGATAAATAATAATTTAATTACCAGAGTGGCATGTTGATGTTGACATGAATGAGATGTGGGTTTGTTGTGGGCTGAGCTTCATCGCCATTAAGGCCACTCAGATGAAGATCCGCAGATTGAAAATCACTAAAATCAATTAAATCAGTCAGATCATCCATTATTGGTGATGTTGATGCTGCTGGGACGCCTTCATCCATGGAACGCAAAACTTCTCTCGTGGAATCTTCAACCTCCTCCTAAAATGAAAATAAATTGCAATATATATTAGCACTTCATCGAGAATTTATAAAAAAAAAAATTTAAACATACAGCCCACCCCACGGCCACGCGTTTTAGTAAAATTTTTCTTAGAATAAATATGATAGATATATGACTTGCTGACAAAGAAAAAAAAATATATGACTTAATTTTTTTGGTTGAAAATCTTTTATTTCTCCGTATCATTATTCAGAATTTATATTATGTTGTTATAAAAAATAGAGAACTTATATAATCTTTATATAACTTTTTAATGCGTTGAAAAATTGAAACAATCAGATTATTGTATTAAACTCGAAAACATCAATAATGTATAATTAAATTAGATTAGAGATTAATTTTATAAAAAATATAGTTTTATCGATCTTTTTAAAGATCGCAGGACTTAAATACGTTGATCGGCGGAGGCTTGCGACGTTGACTTGAATCTGATGATGCAGAACTTGCCGAACAGTCACTTGGATAATCTTTGAGTCCCAGAGATTCAAAATCAAAACTTGGTGAACGTGGCAATTCATCTCTCGTCATAAAGAAAGTTTCAATGAAACGTCCAATTGGTTCCTGAAATATTCAAAAAATATATATTAAACGCGTGTGTACACAAACACATCAACATCAAACTGGAATTCAGAATTTCATCCAAACATGGCGGGTGGCATTATTACTGAGACAACTAGCCGTTGACTTCAAAAAGATATATTAATATTTCATTTATAATATTGCCATGTAACTATATTACAAAAAGAATTACAAAATGAATATAAACGAAGATGTATATGTACTTACTTCTTCTAAAATATTGCTGGCGAGATTTTCAGAACTCATTATGGATCGTGTGCGTATGTGATATTGCTCTCTGGTTCGTATCAGTTGGGTTTTGGTCAAAACGATGGAGGATAGGGTTTGGTCAAAAAAACACAAAAGGATGTGTGATGAAGAGAAATATATAAATAAGTTTGATTTTGGTCAAAATGAGGGAGGATATATAGGGTTTGGGTTGGGAAAAAGAGAGAGAGGATATAATTTAATGATAGAAGAGAGTTTTATTGATGAGAGAGGACCGTTATATCAAATCTGATACACTTGGAAAAGTGAACATGATACGCCGTGTATTAAGGGGACCACAAGTCAAATGAAATAATCCTTTGGTCTTTATCTAAGACTTACTTGACTAATTTAATTTAATTAAAAAAATTAATTAAGTTAGTTAATCATAAGTAATATGACATCATTTTTCTAGAATACACTTAATATATTTTTGGGATTTACACGCAAAGTTCACATAATGATCTTTTATGTGTCTGATGTTAGTTTATATAATTTTCAACTTATAAATTTCAATTGTTTAACATAGTATTGGAATATTGTGCATTCTTTTCATTAATAATAATAATAATAATAATAATAATAATAATAATAACCCATCTTTTTAAAATTGAATCACGTCTCAAAATCAATTGACATTAATTATGGAATTTTATTTTAAATACTTGTTAATTTTTCTCTAATATGCATAAAATGTAATAGACAAAATAAAATCAATAATAAATCATATTATTAACATGATAAAAATATTGTAAATTATTATTATTGGATGACTATTTTTTAAGATACACAAGTTTCAACTTGAGAGAATATCTGATGCATCATTACATTAAAAGATGCGTAAGTGATTTTGTTTCATAACACTGTAAATTAAAATGAAAGGTAGAATTCGTTCCTTAGTTTCAACATGAATTATACGAATGAATTAGAATATTTTGCATTTTTTCCCACTATAGATAATTATTTATTTTTTGAAAAAAAGAATAACAGCCCTGATCAAGATCAGAGTTTATTTAAAACAATTATTATTTTCTATATTCAATAAAATATTTTTCCAACGCGTACAAATAAAATAAATATTTCATTAATCATGGTTTGCATTCATTGGAGTACCTGTGTGTCTGTGTGTGTTTGTTTGTATCAATTATCATTTTATTTTATTTGTAGCTGGATTATCATTTCCATACTAATTTTTCTTTTGATCATTAGCTTCTAGTTAAAATGAGATACGTCCCCGTATCTTATAGTCATGATATGCAGAAATTTTGTATTTATTATGATTTTTCAAATAAAATACCATGAAACTGTGCTATAATGATAGACTTAATCCCTTGGCGAATTTGTCAACGAGGAGCCGCAGTGTGTGGGTCAATTGTTGGATAGATTATATAAATAAATATATATGTATATATAAAAGGATGGATGGCAACATTCGTTGACCATTTTCTTGAACAAGATATTAATTAACACAGGTCCAATATCTATCAGCTGTGGTTCCAAATAAAGATAAATGGGAGGTCCAGTTTGATCCAAGTGATCGATAATTCCCATCAAATTTCAAATACTTATTGATTTTTAAAAGAAAAATGATTAAACAATCACATAATTTGTACATTTTTTAAAAAACCTAAATATATATAAATCCAATAATTTCTTTGCCTCACTAATTTTAAATTTACTTCTTTATGTTTTGACTGTTGTCTTATCAAAACTTCCTAGCATAATATTATGTAAATATATTCTCCCAATTCAGTCATTTTGGAAAGGAAAATAGTTAGATTAAAATATTTATATTCACTATGCCAAATTTTCTAATCACACAAGGTCATGCGTATTATTTTTTAATGTGAATTTATAATTAAATGTTAGTATTTTAAAAATAGAATAATCATCTTATGTGATTGTTAGATTATAACATTTATATTTAATATGCCAAATAACTCCTATCCAATTTCAGTAAATCAAATGGTTCAAAAATAAAAATGTTTAAACAATAACATATCCGTTCTTTTTCAAAGCCTTAAATATATAATTAAAAGATTATGGTATTAAAATAGAAAACATCAATAATACTATCTCCGGTCCTTAATAAAAGACCTCGTTTGATTTTTATTTTAATTTTAAATATAAGACCCCAATCTATTTTATCTCTCATATTTATATATATTTTTTAATGTAATCCTTCTATTAAGAGTAATTTCAGCCAATACACTTGATTAGCAAGGATATTTTAGGAAAGACCATATATCTATTATAAATAACTAACTTAACTTATTTTCTTAATCTCTTCAAATTAGTCAACTAGCTTTTATAATTAGGACCGGAGGTAGTATATAATTAAATTAGATTAGATATTAATTTTATAAAAAATATAGTTTTATCAACCTTTTTAAAGTCCGCAAGAGTTAATTACGTTGACCGGCGGAGGCTTGCAACGTTGACTTGAATCTCATGATGCAGAACTTGCCGAACAGTCACTTGGATAATCTGAGTCCCAGAGATTCAAAATCAAAACTTGGTGAAGGTGGCAATTCATCTCTCGTCATAAAGAAAGTTTCAATGTAACGTCCGATTGGTTCCTGAAATATTCAAAATATATATATTTATATTTATATTAGACGCGTGGGTACACAAACTTGTCAATGCTGGAATTCAGAAAGCTACAGAGACAACTAGTAGTTGACTTCAAAAAGAAATATTAACATCTCATTTATAATATTGCCATGTAACTACATTACAAAAAGAACTATAAAATGAATATAAACAAAGATGTGCACGTCCTTACTTCTAGCATATTGCCGGCAGGATTTTCAGAACTCATTGTTGATGGGTTGGGTTTTGGTCAAAATGATGGATGATAGGGTTTGGCGAAAAAAACACAAAAGGATGCGTGAAGAAGTGAAATATATAAATAAGTTCGATTTTGGTCAAGAATGAGGGATGATATATAGGGCTTGGGTTGGAAAAAAGAGGGAGGATAATTCAATGATAGAAGAGAGTTTTATTGATGAGAGGACTGTTATATTGAATATGATATACTTGGGAAAGTGAATATGATACGCCGTGTATAAAGTGAACATAAGTCAAATGAAATAATCCTTTGGTCTTTGTCTGAGACTTGCTTAACTAATTTAATTAAATTAAATTAGAAAAAAAATTAATTAAGTTAGTTAATCATAAGTAATATGACACCATTTTTCTAAAATACACTTATTACATTTTTGGGATTTACATGCAAAGTTTACATAATGATCTTTTATGTGTTTGATGATGGTTTATATATTTTAAACTTATAAATTTCATTTTTCGTCTCTTAAGTTTGCATGAATTTCGCTTTTAGTCTTTAAGTTTCAAATTATAAGTTTTGATCACTTGGCAAAATGATCTATGTTTTTATTAAATTATGAGACTAATGTTTTGGACAGAAGGAAACTTGAGGGACTAATACATATAATTTGAAACTTAAAGCATCATATCCAAAATGATAGGAAAAATTTGAGAGACTAAAAATTGTATTAACTCTAAATTAAATATAATATCCTAAAAATTCTGAACACATGAGCTGTCGTACGTAAGACGTGTATGAATATGAATAATGCTCATATTCATGGATACAAGCAGAAACTCACAAATTCTATGTACTTGATTGAAATTTTTACACGGAAACCAGTCATATCCATTTTTCACAAAAACAAGCAAATTAAACTTCAATGATTAAATACTTCACAGTTACGTAAATATATACACAGTCCTAAAAGGAAAAAGAAAGCAGCATTGCATATTAGAACAAGAATTAACGGATTGTCATTTTGTGGATTCACAGGAAACGCCCTATAAGCCGCACCAGCAAAGATATTGATTGGCTGGGTTCATCAACTGCTGAGGCCGATCAAGTGTGTGAGCGCCAAATGCATTCCCTTGAGGTTGAGCTATGGCGGCCATTTGGACGGTCCTCCGCGGTGGACGGATGTAGCTTGATGGGGCAAATGGATTTGCTTGCTGTTGAACCGTGGCGGCCGGCGATGGACGGATAATGTTGCTTGACGGAGCAAATGGATTAGCTTGCTGTTGAACCATGGTGGCCGGCGATGGAGGGATAATGTTGCTTGCTGGAGCAAATGAATTCCCTTGCTGCTGAACCCTGGTGGCCGGCAATGGGCCGATAACGTTGCTTGCTGGAGCAAATGGATTTGCTTGCTGTTGAGCCATGGCGGCCGGCGGTGGACGGATAATGTTGTTTGACAGAGCAAATGGATTCTCTTGCTGTTGAGCCACGGCTGCCGGCGGTGCTGGACGGATAATGTTGTTTGATGGTGCAAGTAAGTGTTGAACTTGAAATGGATTCGGCGGAACAGGTGCTCCATACAGTACCCGCTGATGATTCGCAGATCCAAATGGCGTGAAGTTGTTATGAGCGAGCGTGTCCAATAATCCACCACCCTAACATTCATGCACACCAAACATAGTCAAGCTTTTGAACCTAAAGGGAATGTATTAATCCAACAAATTCTCTAATATTATCAAGTAAAAATCACAACAATGTTAGTTGAAAACTGGTGCGCTACGGATTAAACTTGATGCAAGTTATAAGAAAAATCTGAATTATTTGAGCTTATAATTGTAAACTTAAAAGTTTAGACCAACTTAAAGTTGATATAATAATGGCCTCCAAATTAAAGGACACAAGCAAGCATGAAAGACTTACCAATTGCCTATCATTGACAGAAGAAATAATATTCCTCGGAGTGTTGAGCAGGGCAAGGTCCCTTTGAGCAGCAGTTAAGTTAAAATCTGATGATGCAGTTTTTCCTATACGCCCAAAACACATCCATTACTTATCATACTGACATGCAATATAATGAACTATGCACGAAGCAGAATTTTGAGGAGAAACCAAAACAAGGTTTATTAGTTAATTCTCTAACACTTGTCATATAATCTATTTCAAATTATCAAACAAGGAATACTATCTACTCTAATATAAACTGGTCGATCAAGATATAGATGTTTGCGCAAAAGATTCTTACCTCCAGTTTTGCTGCCACAGCTATTCTTACAGTTTTTGCATCGGCATAAATCAGAACAACCAGCTTTGGCCTTCATTTGAAAAGAAAAAAAATATTAATAGAAAGTAATTTTGAATTTGGTATTGGATTTTTCAATAACATTTTTTTAAGTGAAAGATTCAACAAATTTGATGTAACAAAAATTTGATCAAAAGCTGAATATGCAAAATCACCTTATGGCATGGGCAGTACCCATTTGAACATTCTGACTTTATGCAGTTACAACCTATTCTTAATTTTCCATGATCGACCCTTTTGTCCTATAAAGAGCACATTGATGAAATTATGACGAGTCCTCAAAAAGAATTGATGGAGTAATGTGTAATAATCTGTTGGTAATATATATGAAAATGAATACTCACAAATGCTGAGGGATTTTTGCATAGGATGTTGTTCTTTTTCTCCCTGAGAATTGTCATTTCATACTCCAATTTGTTAAAACAATCCTGGCAGGTACAGTCTTGGCCACACAATTTTCCAGAAGCAAAGCATTCGCAATAACTGTAAAGACAACAAAAAATCACATAGATTAATAATAGACAAGTAATATTCCCATAATTATAATATATAATTGAAAAAATTTCGTGAAAAAAAAAAGCTTATAAAGAAGCCTTACCGCTGTAGACATTGGCTGTTCTTACAGCTGCATGGCTCGCTTGATGTCTTCTGCCTTTAGTTTGAAAAACAAATAAACAGTTGGTCATCCAAGAAATGAGTAAAATTAATGATTTAATAAATTCTAGATTATTCCTTTTTGATCTTTCCCTAAAAGAATCAAATTTAATAATTTATTCTTCAAATGTTTTTCATTTCAAACTATCCTTCACGGTAAAAATAATATTATTAGAGCAAATCAAATAAATGTTCATTGAGTTTTTTTTTTTAAAACAGGAATCACATAAATTTCACTTAATTAAACTGAACGGAAATAAGAGAATTTACTATGCTTAGAAATAGACCAGATGGAATAGTTATTAATTAAGAGAATGAATAAAAGAAACAAACCTCTTATTTTGGGGATACGGTAATTGGATGAAATGGTAATTATCATGATTGTGGCCAAAACACTGCAGAGCAGTTGTGGTACTTGGGTAATCTTCAACTGGGCCCTGAAATTGAAATAAATTGTAACATATTAGCAATAATTTCATACCAATTAAAATAATATGAAAATAGTTTTATCTTAAAAATTTCGAACACAGTACGTCAATTACGTTGACGTGATGACGTTGAATTGAATCTGATGCAGGTTTTGTTGAAGGCACATCTCCGCCAGTGCGCTCATTCATTGCAAACAAAACTTCAATAGAATCTTCAACTGGGTCCTGAAATATTGAAATTAATTATAAATATATTAGCATTTCATCTCTCTATATGTATATATACTGCTACTACTCAACAAGCTAAGCATATTATTATTCATAATTGATATTAGGATAAAATTTTATTTTTATCATAATAATAATTTATTTTCTGAAAATGTCATACTTATTTTTTTAAAAAAACTTGTTGTGAAATTAATGTTTAAATATTTAAATATAATGATATGTGGTTCACCTAGAAATTATGGAAAATTAAATAATTTTTGAGATTGATTCCTTTTGACGGAAAGATTAACTAAAATAATAACGATTTTTTCTTAATGGTTTCGAACACAGTCAATTATCGATCCAAAAAGAAAGAACACACAGTTAATTATGTTGGCACTACAAAAAAAAAAAATTGTGATTACCGATGGAATTATGTTGAGATGATGATGTTGAATTGAATCTGACAGAGTAGGGTTTGTTGAAGGCTCATCTCTGCCAGTAGAGCCACTCACATGAACTCCAAGAGATTGCAAGTCGGTAGGGGGTAATAATGATGGGACCCCTTCATTATCCATTCCAAACAAAATTTCTTCAGTAGAATCTTCAACTGCCTCCTGAAATTAAAATTAATTATTATAAATTAAATATGTTAACATGTGGTTGACCAAATAATGAAGAAAAGAATATACAACAACAACAAGCCTGGTCTCATTAAGTGAAATCGGCTATACGAATCACAAGACGCTATCGTGGTTCAATAAAATAAAAAAGTGTATGGAATTATTTCGTACAAAAATCACAATAAACAAAATATTATATATGCAGCAACAACAATAAACCTGGTTGATCTCATCAGGCAGAGTCAGCTATATAGATTTAATGACATTATTGATTTATTTTGACATAAAATTTTAACCAAAATAGCATGAAAATAAGTCTATCTCAAAGATGGCAAGATAAATAATAATTTAGTTACCAGTGTAGCATGTTGATGTTGAAACGAATGAGATGTGGGGTTTGTTGTGGGCTGAGCTTCAACGCCATTAAAGACACTCAGATGAAGATCCGCAGATTGAAAATCACTAAAATCAATTAAATCAGTCAAATCATCCATTATTGGTGATGTTGATGCTGCTGGGACACCTTCATCCATAGAACGCAAAACTTCTCTCCTGGAATCTTCAACCTCCTCCTAAAATGAAAATAAATTGTTATATATTAGCACTTCATCAAGAATTTATTTGGATCTTCAACTGGGTCCTGAAATAATATGTTAGCATGTGGTTGACCAGATAATGAAGAAACTAATATACAACAACAACAAGCATGATCTCACTGAATGAAGTCGGCTATACAAATCGCAAAACACACTATTGTGGTTTAATAAAATAAAAAAGCATATGGAATTATTTCGCGCAAAAATCACAATGAACAAAATATTATATATGCAAACACAATAATAAACCTAGTTGATGTCATCACTTAGAGTCGACTATATAGATTTAAGACGTCATTGATTTATTTTGACATAAAGTTTTAACCAAAATAGTATGAAAATAAGTCTATCTCAAAGATGGCAAGATCAATAATAATTAATTACCGGAGTGGCATGTTGATGTTGAGACGAATGAGATGTAGGGTTTGTTGTGGGCTGAGCTTCATCGCCATTAAAGATACTCAGATGAAGATCCGCAGACTGAAAATCACTAAAATCAATTAAATCAATCAGATCATCCATTATTGGTGATGTTGATGCTGCTGGCACACGATCATCCATAGAAGGCAAAACTTCTCTCTTGGAATCTTCAACTTCCTCCTAAAGTGAAAATAAATTGTTATATATTAGCACTTCACCGAGAATTTATAAATATATATATATGTAAATATACAACCCACCCCAACGGCCACGCGTTTTAGTAAAATTTTTCTTAGAATAAATATGATAGATATATGACTTGCTGACAAAGAAAAAAAAATATATGACTTAATTTTTTTGGTTGAAAATCTTTTATTTCTCCTTATGATTATTCAGAATTTATATTATGTTGTTATAAAAAATAGAGAATTTATATTATCTTTATATAACTTTTTAATGCGTTGAAAATTGAAACAATCAGATTATTGTATTAAACTAGAAAACATCAATAATATATAATTAAATTAGATTAGAGATTAATTTTATAAAAGAATACAGTTTTATCGATCTTTTTAAAGATTGCAAGAATTAATTACGTTGACCGGCGGAGACTTGCGACGTTGACTTGAATCCGATGATGCAGAACTTGCCGAACAGTCACTTGGATAATCTTTGAGTCCTAGAGATTCAAAATCAAAGCTTGGCGAAGGTGGCAATTCATCTTTCGTCATAAAGAAAGTTTCAATGTAACGTCCAATTGGTTCCTGAAATATTCAAAAAAAATATATATATATATATTAAACCCGTGTGTACACAAACATATTAACGTCAAACTGAAATTCAGAATTTTATCCAAATATGACGGATGGCATTACTACAGAAACAGCTAGCCGTTGACTTCAAAAAGATATATTAATATTTCATTTATAATATTGCCATGTAACTATATTACAAGAAGAATTACAAAATGAATATAAACTAAGAGGTATATGTACTTACGTCATCTAAAATATTGCTGGAGGGATTTTCAGAACTCATTGTGGATCGTGTGCGCATGTGATATTGCTCTCTGGTTCGTATCAGCTGGGTTTTGATCAAAACGATGGATGATAGGGTTTGGTCAAAAAAACACAAAAGGATGTGTGAAGAAATATATAAATAAGTTCGATTTTGGTCAAAATGAGGGATGATATTTAGGGTTTGGGTTGGAAAAAGGAGAGAGGATAATTTAATGATAGAAGAGAGCTTTATTGTTGAGAAGACTGTTATATCAAATCTGATATACCAGGGAAAGTGAATCTGATACACTGTGTATTAAGTGGACCATAATTCAAATGAAATAATCCTTTAGTCTTTATCTAAGACTTGCTTAACTAACTTAATTAAATTAAAAAAATTAAATAAGTTAGTTAATCATAAGTAATATGACATCATTTTTCTAGAATGCACTTATTATATTTTTGGGATTTACACGCAAAGTTTACATAAATTTCAATTGTTTAACATAGTAATGGGATATTGCGCATTCTTCTCATTAATAATAATAATAATAATAATAATAATAATAATAATAATAATAATAATAGTCCATCTTTTCAAAATTGAATCACGTCTCAAAATCAATTGACATTAATTATGGAATTTTATTTTAAATACTTGTTAATTTTTCTCTAATATGCAAAAAATGTAAGAGAAAACATAAAATCAATAATAAATCAGATTATTCACATGATCAAAATATTGTAATTTATTATTATTGGATGACTATTTTTTAATATACACAAGTTTCAACTTGAGAGAATATCTGATGTTCAAAACATCAAACTCCTTCGGTTCTTAATATAAGACATAATTAACTAATTTGATTAGATTAAAGAAGTTAGGGAAGTTAGTTAATTATAACATGCTTTTCCTAAAACACCATAATCATCTTCCTTAATATCCTCCCTTTCTCTTTTACTTGATTATGGTTGAAAGAGTATCGATAGGACTAATTTAGAAAAAATTGATAAATATGAGAAATATGTCTTATATTTAGGATCAAAATTAACTTAACAATTATGTTCTATATTAAGGACTGGAGAATTAATATATCATTACATTAAAAGATGCGCAAGTGATTTTGTTTCATAAGACTGAATTAAAATGAGATGTAGAATTCGTTCCTTGGTTTCAATTATGCGAATGGATTAGAATATTTTGCATTCTTTTCACTATAGAATATTATTTATTTAATTTTTTTGGTGATAGATAATTATTTATTTATTTGACAAAAAGAATAATAACCCCGATCAAGATCAGATTTTATTTAAAACAATTATTATTTTCTATATTCAATAAAATATTTTTCCAACACGTACAAATAAAATAAATATTTCATTATGGTTTGCATTCATAGTAGTATTTTTTTCTCTCTCCCTGTTTTTATCAATTATCATTTTATTTTATGTTTAGCTGAATTATCATTTCCATACTGATTTTTCTTTTGATCATTAGCTTCTAGTTAAAATGAATTTATCAACGAGGGGCCGCAGTGCGTATGTCAATTGTTGGATAGATTTTGTTTGTGTGTGTGTGGGTGTGTGTTTGGGTCTATAAAAGGATGGATGGCAACATTTGTTGACCATTTTCTCGAACAAGATACTACCTCCGGTCCTTAATATAAGACACTGTTTGACTTTTTGTTTGGTCCTAATTATAAGACCCAATCCATTTTTTCTCTCATATTTATGTATTTTTTTCCAATATAGTCCTTCTAATAATGATAGTTCTAGCCATACACTTAATTAACAGGATATTTTAGGAATGACAACACTTATTTATTACAAATAACTAACTTAACTTTTTCCTTAATCTCCTCAAATAAGTCAATTGGGTCTTATAATTAGGACCGGAGGTAGTATTAATTAACACTGCGATAACTCCCATCTGATCCAAGTGATCGATAACTCCCATCAATTTCAAATACTCATTGTTTTTAAAATATAAATGATTAAATAATCACATAATTTGTTCATTTTTAAAGCCTAAATATATATAAACCCAATAATTTCTTTGTCTCAGTAATTTTAAATTTACTTCTTTGACTGTCGTCTTATCAAAACTTCCTAGCATAATATCATAAATATATTCTTCCAATTCAGTCATTTTGAAAAGGAAAATAGTGAGATTAAAATATTTTCATTCACTTTGCCGAATTCTCTAATCACACAAAGTCATCTACAATTATTTTTTAATGTGAATTTTTAATTAAATATTAATATTTTAAAAATAGAATAATGACCTTATGTGATTGAAAAATTCTCATGATAGATATAAAAAAACCTAATGTAAGTACTGTCCATCAGAAAATTCTCCTCTGGGATGTGATGGAAATGATTTCCTTACTTTTTGAGTCCTTTCAACCTCCTCCTTAGACAGACCTGATGCATAAAATTACTATACATTTGATCCCAATAACTCCTATCCAATTTCAGTAACTCAAATGGTTCAAAAAATAAAAATGTTTAAACAATAACATATTCGTTCATTTTCAAAGCCTTAAATATATAATTAAAAGATTATGCATCACATAAATCCAATACCTTCTTTATGACTCTATAAATAAATTGCTTTGGCCAAAAATAACCCTAAATAAATTAAATATCCTGGAAAAAACTCAACATGCGAGCTGATGTGCAACGCCTATGAAATATGAATGATCATGCGGCAACTTGAAAGCTGAGATATGCAAGGATACAAGCAGAACCCACTATTCTATATACCATCAAACAATTATTACATTCTCAATGTTGACTGAAATTTTTACAAGGCAACCAACCAGGCATATCCATTCCAAAAATCATCAATCCAGCAACAAAGAAGTAAAACCGATGCGTCATTTTACTCACTGCTGAATTCACCAAAACCAACTTGATTGATTAAAATACTTTACACCTCCAGGAAAAAGAAAAAGAAAGCAGTGTTCCATTATTATAACAAGCCTGTGCTTCCAAATGGATTGTTATTTTGTGGGTGTGAAACAGGATTCACAGGAAACGCCCTATAACCCGCATCACCAAAGGGATTGGCTGGATTCATCAACACATGTTGCTGCTGAGGCTGATAAGGCGCGTAAGGACCAAATGGATTTGCTTGTGGCTGAGCCATGGCTGCCATTTGGACCGCGGGAGGTGGAGGGATGTTGCTTGATGGGGCAAATGGATCTTGCACTTCAAATGGATTCAGGGCAGGTGTTCCATACACTGCCTGCTGATTTGCAGATCTATATGCCATTTCGTCGTATAAGCTGTTAAGAGTGAGCGTGTCCAATCCACCAGCCTAACATTCATGGACAGCCAAAAGTAGTGAAACTTCTGAACCTAGGGAATGTATAATGGTTGCCAAAAATCCAACAAATTCTCATATTTATCAATAAAATAGTATAATATATTGATATAACAACCTTTCTTTACCAAAGACAAAAGACGGCAATGTGACACTGTCATATGGATCTAAATAAGTTAGGCCACACTGATGAATAATGCAAAACGTGCACTCCTAATATATGTATGCGAGGAAAATGCAAGCCTGTCAAAAATAGTATGCTCATATAGCAAGAGAGAATACAGACCTCAAGTCTTTCTCTTAAGAAGAAACACTGACAATCACAATAATAACCATGTCCGAATGCATAATACATTCTGACTTCGACACATTATTTCATACTACTGAAACGACATCATTTTGACCCCTTCCTACAACCACCACAAGACCACATGCTCATACAAATTGAATAATTTCTCAAATTGTAATTTTCATTGATACAACTATAAAATAATGACAAGGAGCTATTATGTGAAGTTGATTATCCACGCTAATTTATTTTACCAAAAAAAGGATAACATGGTCATAAAATTGTATGCTTGAGATATTGAGAATCATAATGTAAATCAATTTCACGAAATGGTCGAGACATACAAACTTTTTTCCCCCTTTTACTTACTGCAATTTATAAGCAGAATCTGAATTATTTCAGCTTATATGTAAACCAAGTAATCCTACTTAAAATTTAGACCGATGTCCTACGCAGGACACATGAAAGACTTACCAATTGCCTCTCGTTGACTGAAGAAATATTGTTACTTGGATTGGTGACAAGGGCAAGCTCCCACCCGGTTGGATCAAAATCCTTCGTTTGAGTGGCACCCGAGTCAAAAGTTGATGCAGTTCCTATACGCACAAAAGGCATCCATTTCCTATTGAACAAGCTATAAACAAGACCACAAAGCAGAATTTTGAGAAAACAAAAGGCCAAAATATTACCAGCTTCAGTGGGAACTATAGCTAGGGCTAGTGCATTTCTTTCCTCTATTGATGAAGCATCAGGCGTTGCATCATTCAACCCCTGCCACCATGACATAAATGAGCCAAACTCTACAATTCATAACCAGATATAACCAAACTCTGGACAAAAAGCTTACCAGCAAATCTCCAGTTTCAAAATTGTTTTGAGGCGGAGGAGGAGGAGGTGGTGGTGCAGGTTCAGAAACTGGGACAACAGTATTATCAACTGGCACTGATGGCTCCTGTTCTTCAACAGGTAATTCATTGTCTTCTACAGCAGAAGCTTCTTCTGGTCTGTATGTCAACTGAAGCTGTTGATGAAGAACAAGATATCAGTTGTTACCAAAAAAAAAAAAATTACACTTTTCAAGCAATGTTTTCAGGAAAACTATGCACTGATGGCAACAATATATGCGTATATGATAATTACATTCCTTAAAATTAATAAATTATGCACTAACCAATGGTTCATTTGGAACTGTAACCACTCGTGGTGCCTCTCTAATATACTCTTCCATGGTTGCAAGAAAGGATTGTGGAGGCTGCAAAAGGCCAGTGTTGCATTGGGAATCATATTAAGGCTAAACGGAGAGACCACGTTAAATCAAACATGAAATCACTGCAGATACAAAGAAGTACCTCTCTTAAGACAGGAAACTGAAAATTTCTAGCAAGTTCTAATCCTTTGCAGACTTCATAGAAATCCGAGAGACTGGAAGCCTACAACCACTTAGGGCTTATAACATAAGGATCTTGAAGCTAAACTGCAAAAGCCTTGATGGCCACTTCAGAAAATACAGTTGCAAAGCATTTGATAGAAATTACGTGTAAACTATTACCTGCTGACCAGCACGTTTGTAGACATCAAAGGCTGTGATGGCCTCATGTCTGGGCATCTCAAAAAACTACAAAGAAATAAAGAAGTTATTACTTAAAAATATAAATCACACTTTTAGTGAAAATATGATACTCAACACATGAATAAGCCGATTTACCTTATCAATAAGATTGATAATTCCATCATTAATAGCACAATAAATCTTAAAGCTCTCTTTCAATACCTGTATTTAAGGACCAGGTCAATATGAAATAATACGACATTGTTATAAACTATATATCCAAATTTCATCTAACAAAATTATGAATTATACCCACAAATAACAACTATAAATATCACCAGAAGAAAGAAATAAGAAAAGACGTTTATGACACCTCATTAGCCAAGAAGGAAATCAATAGTGTCAATTCCTAATAAATTCCGTAAAGTAAATTTCCAATTTCTAACTAGGTCAAAACAATCTGTCCACACAAAGGATACCCCTCCCTATGACAGGGATCAGATGCAGATAAACAAAACTTTTATCACCATTGAAACTTTGGTCCAACATGAATGACATTCCCATTCCTACCCTTCATGGAAAAGACATCAGTAACTGGAAGTAATTGAGTAAAGGTTTGACCCTTGTTCCTTCCAAAGGTTGGCTTCCAAAGTTAATATTCAGATTTCATTGTTGTAATCACCAAAAGAGGGGAAAAAGTTCAAGATTTAAAAAATAAAGAATGCAGAGGATAAGCTAACAATCCCCGTACATAAATTCCCCAGTCTTGTGCTATGCCAACAAATGGCTAACGCCAAAATATATTCATCAAAACATCCCAAACAATTCTAAACAAACTACCGTGTAAATTCTGAACTGAGGAGGATTTTTAGATAAACAGAGCTAAAGACATACCAGAGCCAACGCATACTGTATCACATAATTGCTAACAGCAGCTCCTTCTGGCTGAAAAGTATTAGCACACAATCAGTTGGTACTATTGACAAGATAATACAAAACAAAAGAGCAATAAGCTTCCAGAGGAAATTGAGTTGAATCAATTCTAACCAAACTGATATGTAGAAATACAGAGGTCAAAATAGAAACACAAATATAGAAAAATGAAGTTAATAATTCGACTATCAACATCCACATGTCCAGCAGCATTACCTGGCAACCAATAAGTCGATAGAGAAGCTGCTGCAGAGCAGGCAACTGTACCAATAGCTCCTCACTTTCCAAATCTCTGGTCCTACTGTAACCCTGCTAAAACTTATCAGAAAAAAATTAGTTAATACACACAAAGCTATATATTTTTTAATGAAAATGTGCTTTGTTAATAGCAATTCCAATAAATCACACCAATCGTCATGAAGTTCATAAAAATGTCAAGCAGCAACATAAGCACATCAATAGGAACTACAGACAGTTGAAAAAGGAAAAAGAAAAAAAAATGCTGCTTATATGTTAGACCTAATCTTTTCTGGAGAAATTATTTGGTATACCTAGTGAGGTGCATGCATAAACGGCATTACCATAAATAGAAATAAACTCATCACTTATAATAACACTTGAGGCACATTTAGTAACACAATGCAAAGGCGGAGTGAATATATATCATTAAAAAGAGATGCCAACATGTGATGCAATGTTTTTGTCTTTGTTATCATTGCTCAACAACGATATTACGACTACTACTACCCTCAATAGTACTTTCTTTTGAACTATACTTGTTTTCAAGATCAGAGCTATCAACCACTCAGCCATATCTCCAAAAGATGACTTCTTCTTCACATCACCTCTCTCTTTCCCTTTCAATCATCCAACCAAGTATACGCTGAACAAGGTTTCAATATTGCTTAAAAATTTGACAGAACATTAAGTCCGGCTAGTAGGAAACAATGCAATTCTAAGTATAAAGTGTAAAAAGTATCTGATATTGAAACTCTGTCTGATACAGGACTGACAAGCTGAAAAACAAGCAAGATAATGCAC